>NC_028644.1:36744887-36759574 GCF_001406875.1 Solanum pennellii
TCCTGACGGTCAGAGACTCGTTTCCCGTACCAATTTCTCAAGAGTTGAAGTGTTTTGCAACGGGAGCTTACGACGGCTCGTCGTGGATGTGACGGCACGTCCTGCAGGTCCGTCACAGATTACAGAGAGTCGATTTTCAGTACCCAATTTCAGAATTTCTAAGTATGCTGAAACGAGACCCTGCGACGGTCCGTCGTGCCCACGACGGTCCGTCCTGCAAGTCCGTCGCCAAGTTCAGAGAGTCTATTTCAGTAACCAAATTTCAGAAGTCCAAGTCTTTTGGAACGAGACACCCTCGACGGCCCGTCGTGTACATGACGGTCCGTCGTGGGTTCCGTCGACTCACACAGTTTTTCCAGAAATAAAATCTGCTGCTCAAAACGACTAAACAGGTCGTTACAAGTGGTAAGGTTATGAACCTTGAAGTCAAAATTTGTAATAGTATCCTTCTTGTAATGAATGGTGGACTAAAGGTTGGTTGGATGGAACGGCATCATATCATCCTTAGGAAAGTCATTAAGCTATCTTCTTCGCCATTGTAAGGCAGCCCTAGGGGACCTCTTTGGTTGGGTGAATGTGATTGGATTATGAACTATATATGGAACCCGTTCGTATGATCCTTTAATGTAAATTACTCTATGAGAAAAAGGCAAGCACTGAGTGAGTATGGTAAGGGAAGTATCTCTAGATAAGAATGATACTAGAGTAACAAGCACACCCTTCATATTCTTTAACCATGTGCCAACATGGGATGTGTCCGAATTCAGCCATTGGCAAGTAGAACACCCTCCATTGGAGTACGTTACAACTCCGGATTCCATGCTTTGATACCATAAACTATGTTGGTTATTGCCTATTCTCATCATATGGGATACCTACTAGTATTTGAGAAGTCTATTAAGTTTAGGTGGTGATATGGGACACTACCTAGGCATTGCAGTTTTAGGCCTTGAAGATGTTAGTGAGAGTCCCTAGGTCTTCTCCAAGACAAATACTTGAATGTCTTCTATGTGATGAATGTGTATAAATTAACTAATGAAATAATGACTTATGTTAGAAATCATGTAAATGAATGAGTACCTAATATAGAGTGACTTATGCATTCATTAGTTAAAGTGTGAAGGGGGCATAAGGGATGATCTATTCTTGTCTTATCTAGGTAAGTCTTGAGAATGACTCTAGTTAGGAAGTTGGTTGATACTTTAGGCATGATCTAAACCTAGGATGTCTTAAGGATGATTTAGGTAACCTTGAAGAGGGTGTATGGGAGTTCTCCTCTAGGAGTACTTAAGTAAGTCTTTTGATATCCTTGGTAAGGAGAATGTCATATCTTATACGTTCATGTGTTTTGTGTATTGTTAGTGTGAATGTCTCATTATAGGTGGTCTTAAGGATCATTAAGGTGTTCTTAGAGAGGGTGTATGGGAGGTCTCTTTGTCTTACTTAATTGAGTCTTAGGATAGCTTTTAGTGAGAACATTACATTCTAGGAAGTGTCCTATATGAATTTGAATCACTTCACTATAACAGTGAAGGAGTTCACTGTACAGTGAATTATTTAACTGTAAGATTGTTCTTAAGTTGTCATATATTATTTATATTAATTCTTATATGTTTCTAAGGTATTAAATGTTGTTACTATCATTATATTATGTATTTAAATCAAAATATGCATATTTCCAATAATGTTCGTCTTCATTATTTTTATGCATTATCTCATACTTAGTTCATGTGTTTGTACTAATTCCATATATATTCCTATCTCTATATTGGTTGATAGGTGAATATCTTTGGAAACCAAGTCTTGGAGTCTAGCATCATTTCAAATGAAGTTGAAGTATTTCCTCTCTTGATTAGAGGGCATAGTTATCCTAGTTCTTTTAAATTGAAGTATTGTAATAGACTAAGTATTTCTATATTTTGATCTGTGGGTCGTGTCCCAAGTATTCTTGTTTCTAAACTTTGATGAGATTTATACTTAGTATTTCCTATGATTTCTAATGAAATATGTTATTAGAGATATTCTAATGTTTTGTGAAAAGTTTTAATTCCGCACTACTTTTTATTATGTATATGCAATGAATGATACGAAAGGGCTTGTACAAGACCTCTGAGAGGTCAAGTATGCCGCTGCACTCCGAGAGTGTCATATATTCTAGGGTGTGGTCTCGGGATATGACAAACTTGGTATCAGTGCATAGGATATAAAAGTAATATTACAAATAAAAAAGTCTCATCAAGTCACATCTAGTAGAGTCTCAACCATAGCTATGAGTTGCGACACATCTATGGGGGAGAGGCTATAGGACGATAGAGTTTCTCTTATTTTCTATTCCTATGTCATGCCGTAGAGTAAATGTTATGAATATCCTTCTTAATGTGTTTCCTTGTTTTTCTAAGAGATTAATACTAGAAGGGTGGTCGTTAGAAGGTTGGAAGAGGGAAGGGTGAATAAGAAAGTGCCTCCTCAAGTTGAGCATGTTCTTCAAGATTGATAAGCAGTCCAAGGTGCTGAAAATGCTCAAGTGCCTCCCTAGGTTATCAAGTCCCTATTGTGGAAGGAGGTAATGATGTTCTAGTGGTTCAACCGAAATTGACTAATATAGAGATTAGAGAGGCTTTGCTTCCTTTAGCCCAAGGTGTGACTACTCAAGTGAATATGAGTATGCACCCTAGGTTGAATGTGTTGGATAGGAATATGACGTCTAGGTTGAGAGGCTTTGTGACGATGAATCCTCCTATCTTTCTTGTCTCTAAGGTGGGAGAGGATCCCCAAGAATTTCTAGATGGTTTGTATAAGGTGTTAAGTGCCATGGGGGTTACTTCTAGGGAGAACACGGAGTTAGATTCATATCAATTGAGGGATGCTTCTCGAGTGTCGTACACTCAATGGAAGGATAATACTCCAGTTGAACCAAGTCCTATTGAGCGGGAAGAATTTAAAGAAGCTTTTCTACGAAAGTACTTTCCCCGTGAGAGGAGGGAGGTGAAAGTTGAGGAGTTATCAATCTTAAGAAAGGCAATTGGAGTGTTGAGGAATACTATTTTAAGTTCTCTATGTTGTCTAGACATGGACCATCCTTAGTGTCAAATCCTAGGGATGAGATGAATAGGTTTGTGACCAGGGTCACCGACATAGTGAGAGAAAAATGTCCTATGGCCATGCTACATGATGGTTTCACCCTAGCAAGACTCAGAGTGTATGATCAATCAATTTAAGAGTCTAAACTTGGTAGGATTTCTAGAAACTTGAAGATGAGTAGGTCTAGTGATCAAAGTCAACCTAGATCAAAGAGGAAATTTTCAAGTCAAGGAGAATTTAGGAGTTCTAAGGTGTTATTTGTGAAAGGAGGTTGTTCTCAAAATGGCAAGCCTACATGTGCTACTTGTGATAAGAGGAACTATGGGAAATGCCTATTGGGTACCAGTAATTGCTTTGTGTGTCTAAGATTACTAATTATAACCGTTTTAACGTGTTAACCAATTCATTGGCTAATTACCCAACAACCCACACTTAATTCATGTAGAGGCAATGCATTCATGTGCCATCCGCGAGTCCCTGTCCATGGGGTATGGATTGATCTATGGATTGTGTTGGTCACTCGTGGTTTGGAATTGAAAGGTTCAGCCAAGGGTCTTCGTAAAAAGACTTAGTATCAACTCATGAGATCCTTCCACGGAGCGTGAGTTAGACCATGGACTGTATTGCACGTTCGTGGTTTGTGACTGAGGGTGCATTTTTAGAGAGTTATTGGGTGAGGCTAAGTCCTAATATCTCACGACTCCCATTGACAAAGTGTGAGTCAATTGATGGCTCATGGTTTTAGTGTCGTGGATTATCCTCTTTTTTTCTATATTTTAGAAACAAGGGTTCCGTCCTTCTCAAGGACCGTTAGGTTGATCCTTGGGGCGTCTTACCCGGACGTTTGAACCCTAAGAATATTATTTAACATATTTAAACTTTTTTACAAGATTTAGTCCTCATACGACTCTTCAAACCCCATACTAGACCGAAGGACAAACTAGATAAATTTTACTACTTTCTGGACATCATGGTTGTTTCTTGACTGTTATGCCCTAACACTTTCAAACAAAGTTATATTTGACAAGATCTTGAGACATCATATAAAACCATTTTAATCCATTTCACATAATGTATGGCACTAGCTTATGTCATTAGATTTTTATGGTGTTATATTAATTCATCAGGAGTAGCATAATACCAAGTGGTACTAGGGTTCAGCGTACTGAAATAGTCCAAGAACTACTAGCCAGACAGGTTTTCAGTCTTCTCCGTGGGCATTAGTTTAGTGATCACGCCATTATGCCTCTATACCTTTAATAGGGTATATAGGGTCCTCTCGATGGGGTGTACACATCGGACTACACATTAAGGCCACATGGTTCTATTGTCGTTTATTGGTAGCTACCAAAGTTAAGTCAGACTATATTTCTTTGACCATATTTACAATTCAATCAATATTTAGTCTCAGCATGTTATAAATTTTGTCATTGCATTTAGTTATCTCTACATTCAGTATATCATGTTAGAATATTATACTTGTGTTTATGCTTATTAAGTTATGTATTATTTTTATTCTATCCTTCATGCTCAGTACCTTTCAGATACTGACGCATATTTGTGTTACATTTTCTTGTGATGTAGGTCAAGGTTATCAACATCTAGAATACGCTTAGATCGATTCTCGATCTCCGGTTCAGCAAAATCAGCGGTGCATCCTCATTCTCTAAGAAAAATAGTCATGAGTTTCTTTTAGTAATTTTAGTCCTTTAGTTTCAATTTTTCTAGAGTTAGTTGGGGCCTTTCCCAACATTTTAGTAAGTTATAGGGTATTTTCGTACATAGATAGATTCAGCTTACTATTGAGTTAATATCTTTCTTGTATTAAGCTCATTAGTTTTCATATGTCTCAGTTATAGTATATATGGGTATTCCTCATCTTTTTATGTTATTTATGATTATAGTTTATAGATTAATTTATTATGACGTTTATCTTTAGTATGCTCATGATCATGTCAACAGGGTTACCTTGGGATAACTTGGGGTCCAAGGTCCCATTTCGGTGACTCTGGGGTAGCTCAGGGCATGACAAACTTGGTATCAGAGCACTAGGTTTTAGAGTCTTATATGTCTAAAAAGCCGCATTAAGTAGAGCCTTTTTAATAGGTGTTAATTTCACAACATCTTTTGAGAGGGAGGCTATGAAGTGGTTTATAAAAACTTCAATTTCTTGTTATTTTTATTCTGCGTTGGTATGATATTTTTTCTTATTCATCGTTACGTGCGTAAGATCATGCCTCCTTTTAGATTTTACACAAGAAATGTTAATCCACGCAATGCTAATGTAGTTTCTCTAGTCACAGAACATGAGTTTTCGAATGCATATTTTTGGAATGGATTCATCTTTTGTCTAAGAGTATGACCAACTAGACCAATCAGTAGGTTTCAGTTCCTACAAATAGAAATTGTGAATCAGTGCCAGCTAGAGTTTAAAATTTAGTTAGGATGAATCTGTGTGAGCTATTAGGGTCATATGCTTGTGAGGACCCACATAATTTTATTCATGAGGTTAAGAAAATCTTCGGTGTGATGCAAGTGACTGGTAGTGATAACGTAGAACTAGCATCCTACCAGCTTAAGGAGTTGGCTCACATATGGTTTATTAAGTGGAAATACAACATATATTTATTTGTTCTTTGTAACTCCTTATATAGCAGTCCAGTTCGATGTTAGTCAATAAACTCTCTAGAACCTTTTTTAGTCTATACTCCAGTCGATGATTCAGTTTTAGCTAGATGGGTATGAAGAAATTTCCTAGTCGTAGTCTCCAAGAAAGTCACCTGAAAAGCTCTTGTGTAGTTAGGAATAGTAGGCTTCGATATAATTCTAGACATGGATGGGTCACATTCCTATAATGCCTTAGTCCATTGTAGAACTAGGATTGTTCGTTTTTAGTTTCAAACGAACCAATCTTAGAATGGAACGGTAGTATCTTAGCACCTATGGGTCGATTCATTTCTTACCTTAAGGCGAAAAAGATGATATCTAAGGGTTATCTTTATCATCTAGTTCTGGTTAAGGATTTTAGCTCTCAAACCCCAACTCTTGAGTCAGTTCATGTAGTGAATTAATTTCCCAAAGTATTTCCAGAAGATCATCCCAGAGTCCCTCCTAAAAGGAAATTATCTTTGGAATTGATATCCTTCTAGATACCTAGCCTATTTCTATTCCTCTATACAAAATTGCTCCAACAGAGTTTAAGAAATTGAAATAATAGTTGAAAGACCTTCTATATCAGGGCTCCATCAGGCCTAGTGTTTCGTCATGGAGTGCACCAGTGTTGTTCGCAAAAAGGAAAGATGGTTCTCTCAGAATATGCATTGACTACAGACAAGTTAACAAGGTCACAATCAAGAATAAGTATCCCATCCCCAGGATTAATGACTTATTTGACAAACTTCAGGGTGCTAGTCATTTCTCAAAGATAGACCTTAGATCGGGTTATCATCAGCTTAGAGTCAGAGATAGTTACATTCAAAAGATAGCCTTCAGTACTCAGTATGGTCATTATGAATAAGAATTTATGTTTTCTGGACTAACCAATACTTTTGCAGCTTGGATTTGATGAACAAAGTGTTCATGTAGTAGTTGGACTTGTTTGTTATTGTCTTTATTGATGGTGTCCTCATTTACTCTAGGAAAATGGAAGAACATGCGAGTCATTTGAGAGTTCTTCTGTAAACTCTCATGTATTTCCAATTATTTGCAAATAATAAGAAGTACGAGTTTTGGACACAGTCAGTTACTTTTCTCGGGCACATAGTATCTAGTGAAGGGATCTGAGTGGATTCTCAAAAAATAGAAGCATTGAAACAATGGCTTAGACCTACCCCTCCTATAGATACTAGGAGTTTCTTGGGTCTAGAAGGTTATTACAGAAGGTTTATAGAAGTATTCTCATCCATAGCCTCACTGTTGAATAGATTAACTTAGAAGATGGTTAAGTTTCGGTAGTTAGATGATTGTGAGAAAAGATTCGCAAAATTGAAAACTAGGTTGACTACAACTCCTGTTATGACTCTACCAGACGATTTAGACGGTTATATAATTTATTGTGATGCATCCAGAGTCGGCCTAGGTTGTGTGTTGATGTAGTGAGGTAAGATTATGCCTTATGCTTCGAAACAACTTAATTTGCATGAGTACAATTATCCAACTCATGAACTCGAGTTGCAGTGGTGGTGTTTGCTTTCAAGATTTGGAGGAACTATGTCACGCCTTAAAATACCCCCTAGAAGTTAGGGAGAACCCATGGGTCAGAACAATTGTGTACTTGACCTTTCGGAGGTCCTGTACAAGCCTTAGCTATTATTCATTACATAAGACATGAAAAGTAGTGTGGAATTTAAAACTTTTCACGAATAACTTAATAAAAGGAACATCTTTCATAAAAACCTAAGGAAAAATATCGTCTTAACAAGCCAACATTAAGACATGAAATAAATAATCTTATGGACATGACCCTTTACATTTTAAAAGAAATACACATCAAGCCTTAAAGGTAGAAGCTAAGAAAATAGGACTATGCCCTCGGATATATGAGGACATTCTTGAGAGAGTAGACTCCCAAGCTTCGCCCTCTAGTCTTCAAAAGCCTTCAACTTATACGTATTAAGTATAGAAAAGTATGGGGTTAGTACAAATCAATGTACTAAGTATGGCATATGCAAAAAAAACATGCGAAAAGGGACATTTTAGTAAAATAAGTTTTCATTCAAAGATGATAAAACATTCATGAATATAGAAGTAAAACTACATAATGAATCATCATTTAACACTTAGAAAAGAACTTCTATAATTTTACACAAAAGGACCATTTTTAGAGTCAGCTACAACTAGTTATAGTGAACTTTTTAAGTATTACAGTGAATTTATTTTATCTCAAAATAGTGAACTCCCAAAGTCAAACCAAGAAGAAGTGAACTCATTTACGTAAGAGTTTCCCTAGCTAAGTTCATCCTAAGACTGCCAAGGTAAGACATGAAGGAAACGCCCATACACTTCCTTCAATACACCTAAGTGGTCCCCAAGACTACCCCATCTAGGCTTACTCACCTCGGGAGAACAAATCCCCACTCCATGACCAAACATTAGAAGAACATTCAAACAACACATCAAGACTCCCCTTTCGGATTTCCTACTTAGTGCAATGAGTAGATGGTGTATAGTTCCACCACCTATACATAGTACACTCTTTCAGAAGAATTAGATCATTCAATTCATATAAGGCTTACCAAGACTCCCCTTTCGAAATGCCTACCTAGTGAAATGGATAGATAGAGTCTCATTTCACCACCTACCCTAAATAGTACACTCTTTTAGAAGACTTAGTACTTTTATTTCTTTTGTGAGGGTTAGCTTAACCGACATATACCATGAGAGCTATACATGTTATCTAGATATTAACCCCTATCGGATGAGGGATCCTCACTTGCCTATAGTAAGGTCATTCTCTTAGCTTTTACATGGTTTTCCCAATAACTACACCTATGCGGACGTATAAATAAGGGATAAGGAGACTGCTACTAAGTAATTTTTCTCTACTAACAATGAGTGCTCATATCAAAAGGTACATTCGAATACAACATCTCAACTTACGAAGTGTAACCACTCCTTCTTCATATTCTCTCGGTGCTAAGAATAATTCCCCAAGAATTATCAACATTTCATAGAATGGGTTGAGGATAACTAGTGAACACCACATCTCAACTCAGGAAAGGTATTCATTCTCGAACCTATCTTAGAAAGCTCTTCGGATGTAGTGATTTTGTTACTAAACACTTCATCTCAACTCACAAAGACAGTTCAACCCAAAACAACCCCTTTTACTTGACTTATCTTCATTCATTCATTTAAGTGTGTGTGTGTGTATATGTCAACCCACCTTGTACATAAGCATAATTTCATTTATATTAACTTCTGTACATTCTTAGACCTTCATTCATCACATCACACACTTTAACATGTTCAACATATACATTACTTCACTTAGGCAATAATCTAAGCAAAACATGCAATTCTAGCTTCATAATACACATTACAAGAATCATCTACATTATCACTTCATTTCACATATTAGTCATTTAAAGCCATACTGACAATGCATACCAAATATATCCAAATACATCATGTGAACACTGCCACCAAAAAGGTGGACCATACCACTCAAGAGCAATTCAAAATAAGAATTATACAATAAGACCAACTCACCATTTAACCAAGATTTCACCGCCTCTAATCAATTCTTCAATTCTTCATCATAATAAGGCCCTTAGGGCAGTAGCTAAATCATAATGACAACATAAGGAAACCAAAGTTCATACCCTATACAAACATGTTCATTTAACCAATTTCTAAGCTAAAGTTTGAAATATGCATAAAATTGAGTTCATTAGGGTTTTGACATTAAAATCTAAATAAATAATATAAGAAAAATACTTGAATCATTAAACCACTTTTACATGAAGACCCATGCTTAGAATCAAAAATAGAGGAAATTAGAGTTTGATAACCCTTTTTGAAATCATTTACCAATGACTCCTTGAATGTAAAAGGGTTCAAAGATGAATACCATACATCAATTAGAAGGAAAACCCAAAAAATGCGTTCAACCGGCCCTCCTAGCCCTTACTTGAGTTTTACCTCCAATGGTGACTTTGAGAGAGTTTGTTCTTAGAGAGAGAGCTTGAATATTGAAGTGAGGGATCTTGTCTAGGTCTAGGACTTAAAACTAATATAATATACCCCAAAATAACTAAAAATATGGTCTTTATTTCATAAAATACTTGGGGTGATTTGACAAAATGCCCTAAGCGAAAGCTGCAAAATGAACACGTGAAACAAACTCAAACTCATGAGAACACACAAGCATTATCTAAGGCATATCTTTTGAACATCATGGACGTTCTTGGACGTTTGACCTCCAAAAAAAACCAAAATTCATACACTGCCTAAGGAACACTAATATATCTCATTTATTACAAACTTAACTCAATAAACAATCACGAAGCTCTGGTTCACTTTAGTTTGTTTTAGGGTGTTAGAAACTACAGGTATGATATTCATGTAGATGTGTTCAGAGACCATAAAGCCTTAAGTGTGTTCACCCAGAAAGATTTGTATCTTCTCCAGAGAAGATGGCTTGATTTACTCAAGGATTATGACATGAGTGTGCATTACCATCTGGATAAGGCAAATGTAGTAGCATATGCCCTTAGTAGACTATCTATGGGTAGTGTAGCACATGTTGAGGAAAAAATAAAGATCTAGCAAAGGATGTTCACAAAATTGCTCGCTTAGGAGTTCGTCTATTGACAATTTAAAATGGTGGTGTAAATATTCAATATAGGGCAGAATATTATTTGGTACTGGAAGTTAAAGAAAAGCAGGAAAGTGAACCAATATATCTTGAACTCAAGGGTGAAATCCGTGAGAGTTGAGGTCTTCTCTCAAGGTGAAGTGGTGTGATTCTCTACCAGATTCGATTATGTGTTCCTAATGTGGGCGAGTGGAGACAATATATTCTTGCAGTATCCCATCACTCTAGATATTCTATCCACCCTGGTGCCACTAAGATGTATTGCGATTTTCAGGAAGTCTATTGGTGCAATTGTATGAAAAGATATATTGTGGATTGTATGTCTAAGTGCCCCAAGTGCTTGAAAGTCAAGGTGGAACATCAGAAACCAGGAGGTATGACACAGGAGATTGACATTCCTACTTTGAAGTGGGAAGTGATAAACATGGACTTCATCATGGGTTTACCTCGTACTCGTAGAAATCATGACTCCATTTGGGTAATAGTTGATAGAGTTACTAAGTCTTCACGATTTTTGGCGGTGAAGACTATAAATTCTCCAGAGGATTATGCTAAGCTTTACATTAATGAGATTGTGAGATTGCATGGGGTTCCTTTGTTGATAATCTCATATAGAGGTCCTCTATTTACCTCTCATTTCTCGAAGTCATTTTCGATGGGTCTTGGTACACGGTTTAACCTTAGCACAGAATTCCATCCACAAATAGATGGCCAGGTAGAGCGTACCATTGAGACCTTAGAGTACATATTTAGATCTTGTGTGATCAACTTCAAGGGTAGTGGATGATCATCTTTCTCTTATAGAGTTTGCCTACAAAAAAAGTTACCATTTCAGTACTCAGAAGGCCCCATATGAGGCATTTTATGGGCGTAAAGTTAGATCTCTAGTTGGTTGGTTTGAAGTAGGTGAAGTAGCCCTGATAGGACAAGATTTAGCCAACAATGCTATGGAGAAAGTGCAACTCAGGAGAGATAGAGTTAAGAACGCCCAGAGTCGCTAGAAGTCTTATGAAGATGTAAGGTTAAGGGAACTAGAGTTCTAAGTTGATGATTGGAGTTTCCTGAAAGTGTCACCTATGAAGGGGGTGATGAGATTTGGCAAGAAAAGGAAGTTTAGTCCAAGATATGTAGTTACTTACATGATTTTGAAAAGGATTGGCAAAGTGGATTATGAGTTAGAGTTGCCAACCGAATTAGCAGCAGTGCATCCTATTTTCCATATTTCACTTTTGAAGAAGTGTGTGGGTGATATCACATCCACAGTGCCATTATAGACCGTGTCCGTGAATTATAGTCTCTTAAATGAGGATATACAAGTTGAGATTCTCCATCGTCGGGTTATAAGGTTCAGAAACAAAGAAGTTGCTTCAGTCAAGATTTTGTGGAGGAGTCAGTCCATAGATTGAGCTACTTGGTAAGTAGAAGAAGCCATAAAGTCCAAGTATCCTCACATCTTTCTTTCCAATTCCATTCCAGCTTGAGATAATAGTTCCTCTTAAGTTTTACTGTCATTCATACACAGATTCAGTCTTAGTATTATATTCCTTTTGTATGTACTTGCATTTTCTGCGTAATTGCATCTTCTTGGAACTCAGTTTAGTCATAAATCAATTCTAGTTCTTAGTGGTAGGGATTGCAGCTCCTTCCCTCCATACTCAGCTATTTTAGTCTTCATTCCATGATGAATGGTCCCAAGGAAGGAAGATTTTTAGAACTACCGACAAACCAACTACGGATCGTCAATCGACTGACGGTCCATCAATCACCTCCGTCAATGGTCAAGTAAAATTTCAGTCTTGAGTCATGAACAATGGTCGACCATACGGACCGTCAGTGAACTTACGGTTCGTCAGTCAGCTCTGTCGATGGGCCAACTGACTTTTAGTCCTCAATCGTGAACGACGGTCGACCAGTACAGACCTTCAATCAACTTATGGATCATCATTCAGCTCCATCAATGGGACATCCAAATTGCAGACCTTTATCGTGAACAATGGTCGACCAGTACGGACCGTCTGTCAGTTTACAGTCCACCAGTCAATGCCGTTAATGATTTCGACAACTTTTAAGTCAGGATTTTTGGTCTTTTACTTGTTCTTTTGGCCCCTAAGCTATGTCGTTTAGACCTTAAATCGTAAAGTTTCAATCAGTTTAAGCCTAGAAACATAACTAGAACTTTCTTAAGTCAAGTCATTGATCAAAAAATAGAAAATTAAAAGTAATAGAGGAGAAAAGGTCAAGAATATTAGTTCAAGAACGCAACAAGGTTCCATCAGTTCCAACCCCAAAATCTAGGGATTTCTCTGGGGAATTTTTCACCAGGCATGTGGGATTTAACTAGTGGGTTACCTTCTCCCATAAGGTCCCTAGATTTTGGTCATATTCTTGATTCCCTTATCATGATTAGACTTAGGATTTCTAGAATTTTAGCACATTAAAATGAATTTATTATTTATGTGTTCCAAATCAGATTATCATGTTATTACTCAATTTTTTGCATGAATTTGAGAACCTTAGCTTTGTATTTCTTTAGTTCTTGAATTACGCATGTTAGGTCAGATTATGTTATTCAGTTATAGATGCCTCAATCATAATTGCATCATTACCAGATTTATTATTGCATTCTCAGTTTTTATTTAGTTATACAATATAACAGAAACTTAGTAATAATGTGATAACCACTTAATTTATTGGGAGTAGCATAATACTGAGTTGTACTAGGGTTCAGCATACCCAATAGTCCCAGAACTTTTAGCCACGTAGGTTGAAAGTCCCCACCGTGGGCATCAGTTTTGTGATCATGTCAGCATGTCTCTATACCTTTGGCCGGGTATATTGGGTCCTCTTGATGAAGTGTATACATCGAACTCCACATTTAGCTCATGTGGTTTTATTTTAGGTTATTAGCAGCTCCCACAATTTAGCTAGACTCTATTACATTCACCATATTGATAGACTATTTAGGATTTTGTCTCACCATGTTATAGATTTGGCCATTACATTTAGTATATCATGTTCAAAATATTATATTTGATATTTTCTTGTTCAGTTATGTATGTTTTCAGCTTAATTCTATCCTTGATGCTTAGTACCTTTCAAGTACTGACACATACGTGCTCTTTATCTTCTCATGATGTAGTTCTAACTTCTCAGCATCCATAACACACATAGATCGACTCTCAATATCTAGTCCAGCAGAATTAATAACGAGTCCTCATTCTCCGAGGACAATAGTCATGAGTTTCTTTTAGTGTTTTCAGTCTCTTAGTTTAAATTTTGCTAGAATTAGTTGGGTCGTGTCCCAAAATTTCTTGTCTGTTAGAGACTATTTTCAGACATAGATAGATTCACCTTATTATTTACTTAATATCTTCCTTGTATTAAACTCATCAGTTTTTATACATCTTAGTTATATTATATAGGTATTCCCTATCTTTTTATTTTATTTATGATTATAGCTTTCACATCAGTTTATTGTTCAGTTTATCATTAGTATGGTCATGATCATGCCACTAGGGTTATCTTGGGATCACTTATGGACATAGGTCCCATGTCTGCGTCTCACGGTAGCTCGTGCGTGACACAAAGTTTCTCTTTTGCTATGGACTTTGTGCCAAAAGCTTAATTTTCATTCCGCTCATTTCTCCTTGTACTCAATAACTATGTTTGACCTGATTTCATTTTGGATACGTAGGCAACCCTTTAATGGGTGTGGTCTCTATCAAATGAATTTCTTTTCTTTCTATGGTCGTTCAACATTTCATTCTAGTGCTAATTGTCACGACCCAAAACGAGCCGCGAGTGGAACCCACACTTATCCTCCTATGTGAGCGAACCAACAAATCTAACCCCAACGTTTACCAGTATATAAATTTCGAATAACAAAATAAAATGCGGAAGACCAAAACTCATTAATATGACCAATTAAATAAACTTCTAAAATATATTACTTATCATCCCCAAAATCTGGAAGTCATCACATCAATAACATCTATCCTCAAATTTCTAAGTCTAAGAATAATTAAGAGCTAAAATAAAGAATAAAACGGTAGTCCATGTCCGAGCTTCAAGGACATCAAGACGTGAATGAGAGAATCCAGTCCGAGCTAGGAACAATAGCTCACCCTGAAATCTGACGTGCTGTAGACTGGCTAGAGTTGCGGACGAGACGAAGTCACTGGTGCACTTGCTGCACTCCACAAACAACAAGAAGGGAAATAAAAGTAGGGGTCAGTACAAGTACTGAGTAGGTATCATCGGCCAACTCAAAATAGAAAGCAATATATAT
>NC_028644.1:36759692-36853519 GCF_001406875.1 Solanum pennellii
GTATAAAAGATGATAAAAGTAACCCACTATTTATTTCAAGGTTATCTCCTTTAACCCCCAAGTAATGAAATTATTACCCCTACCCCACAAATTTCATAATTATAAGCATGAATAGTCCAAAACGCCCCTTAAAAACTCTCAGCAGAAATCCGACTCAGTCGAGGTTACGCCACTCGTGACGGCCCGTCATACCTGCGACGGTCCGTCCTGCACGTCCGTCACAAAGTTCAGAGACTCAATTTCAGTAAAAGGTCTGTGACGGTCCGTCGTGGCTACGACGGTCCGTACTGCAGTTCCGTCGTGAAGTTTAGAGAGTTGATCCCAGTACCCAGATTTTCAGAGTTTAAGTGTTTTGGAACGATGACCCCCGACGGTCTGTCGTGACAATGACGGTCCGTCGACTGTTCTGTCGACTCAGCTAGTTTCTATCAAAATAATCTTGCTGCTCGAATCGACTAAACAGGTCGTTACACTAATTGACCTAAACTTAAACATAAGTGATGTTCTGATTCGAAGTCGAGCCGTAATGTTCAAAGACAAGATAATCACTTTTCTTTTTGAACTAATATATTTTTGGGTGAAGTAGGAGCACATAGTTCCTCGCTAATGAAGCTGGGAATTCTTTTATGGAGACCTCAAAGTTTCATGACATTATTTAAGAAAGTGAATATATTATATAATCTAGGGCAGAATGTTTTGAAAAATCCTCAGAAATTTCATCGTATTGAAGTCCAATTTTGAAGGCAAAACAAGTATAGGTATGGGCCTATTTTGCTTTACATATTTACATATTTTCTCACGATGCAAGAATAAATTATATATGGGCCTACCATTAGATTTGACACAAGAAGCAACTGTTGAAATCAATTTATCATTCAAACTTTTTTGAAGATGCTATTATGAACTTGTTGTTGTGAGCTTCTCAATATTCATTTAGGCTCATCTTCCTTACAATACAACATTTATGTTCTCCGGCCTTACAATACAATATTTAGGCTCTTCTGTCTTACAATATGACATTTAGGCTCCTTAGGTTTATCGGCCTTAAAATATGATATTTAGACTCGTTACCTTACAATATGATATTTTGTCTCGTCTGCCTTATAATATGACATTTAGTCTCATGTACCTATTAATATTACATTTAGGCTCTTCCGTCTTAGAATAGGATATCTAGGTTCGTCGTCCTTACAATACAACATTTAGCATTGTCTGCCTAACAATAGGACATTAGGCTCGTCCGCCACACAATACGACATTTAGGCTTATCTACCTAATAATATTTTGTTTAGTCTTTCTTTATTCGAAGTTAACATTATCCTTCGGAAATGAGTTGCAATGCTTCAAGAAGTTAAGCAAAATTTTATTAGGGTTTTCACCATCTTCTCAAACCAGATATATCTTCCTATCTCTTCTTGGAATTATTATTTATCATGTTGGTTCACACTTTTCGTATTTATAAGTTAACATTTTATCGAGTAATATATTAGAAATTGCAGGTAAGATCGGTCGCCCTCTCAACTACAATTTTCTTGTTGACTTGTCTTTCGCAACAAAGGCCCTATCAATTACTTGCTACTCGATGGAATTCCTCTTTCATGTTCTTCTCTCTACCCTAATCTTATACATTCATGATGTAATCATGCCTTTTAAATCATCGTACCACTTTCCCTTTTTTAGGAACTTCATTTGTTCTTAAATGTAGAACTACACACGGCCTCATTCTTGTATAACCAGAGATATGTAGGCGGCTTAATACCAAAGTCTCGTTCGTACCCCTTTTTAACTGTATATCAAATAAATTTATGCCACTGACATCTCTCATCGGCCAAACAAAATTGGCTACTAAGTCAGTGTTGGTTGCCCGACAATTTATTCTTCATTCCTAAAAAAACTAGGGGCAGCTGTTGACACCCAATTTTGACCGACCTTTAACCTTTTGGACATGGTATTCGGTTAAATACGTATTTTTAACACATATTTCTTGTCTATCTTTTTTATTCAATTTTGTCTAAAATTATATAATTTTAAATCATTTTATTATAGATAAATTATTATTGTTAAACTTGAAATAATTATTTTACTCAAATATTTTAAAATGTAAGTGATTTAAAGTATATAAAAATATTATAATTTATGTACTATTTAATTGTATTGAATTTCCTAAATATTTCTCAAACTCATTTAAATAATGGCCTAATCTATTTAGAGTTATTTTGATTCTAGCCTATCGTAATTCAATTCATTGAAATTGTAGTCATTATTAATGTGGCTCATTTTTATTTCAACTTCAATTTACAGCTTTAGTCATGCCAATCCAATTCTCAAACCAATTCTTTTAATCGTATCCATACGTTGCTTTGATGAAACTCAACAACTAATCCTAGTCATCTAAGTGATCTTATCCAATGGTCTAGATTTGCTCAACCCTCCTTTCAATTTAAACCTAAAATACACAAATCATTTTTTATCATCTTCTTTAAGGGAAATCGAGCTCTCCTCCGCCCTCTCTCGTCCGTCTCTTCCTAAGCATAAACCTCAGCTCCCTCGACCTCTCACTTTAAAGGCGACAATAACATCCAATCTACAAGAAACCGGACTAGCAGGAGGTAGGATGACGCCACCATTCATTTTCTCTCCAGCGAGAAACAACAACAAAGCTCAGGAAAGTCAAATAAAGTGACAAGAATTTTGGTGAAGTTAAAGTTCTAGACGAATCTTTTCAGATCCACCCAAGTTTATTCTCGTCTTTGATTTATCATTTAAATTCTCAGTGGATCATTGAACTTATGATATACTATTGCTTGCTTGCACATTGTTAGATTTGCTTACTTCTATAAAATATTATCTAAGCATGTTTTCTCTGTGTTTTGTTAAAATTCATAGGTTTGATCATGCTTGGTATATCACACTCTTCTATATATGTTCGAATATGTTTTAATCTCTGTAATTGAATGTTAGTATGCATATATTGATATAATTGTAACTCCTTCTAAAATGATATTTGGATTTTCTGCTTAAGAAAATACTTATTTTCCTCCATCAAAGATAACCATGTTAAGCTCCTCCTTAATATTAGCTTATTGTCCCAATTGATGTTGTGGTACTCATTGATTTGAATGAAAAATTTTAGGAAAATTAATAAATCGGGTTGATTACGTTGCTATATATAAATGCTTGAATTGAGTTGTAAATTATTTCTTTCTTTTAGATATTTATCTCTGTATACTTAATATTATATGTTAGTGACTACCATTACTTGATCTCATACCATAATTGGAATTTTACACCAGTTCTTATTACCTAAGTATATTTGGTAAACTATATGACTGATTTCGTGCCCTCTTAGTTATGAAAATTATTGTTTATTTGTTCCTTTCATTTATTCCTATCCTTTAAAGTTGTGACATTCTCCTCTTTTTTAAGTAAATCTTTAAATCCATAATCGCTCCTCACTAATTATTCCCTATTTTGCATGATCCCTCCCTATCACAATAAAATAGGACTAACGGTTGATCACTCTCATGCTTGTACACTTCCATTTACTTTTACAGAATCTTACTACTGACTCATGCTCACGCTTACACACTACACTCACTCACACGGTTATACACTACTTACACACTCCTAGCCTTAGAAACTACTCACACTCTCATCCTTAAGCAACTATTAGAATTTTCTCCATTTAAAAAAATATAAATCCCGGTGAATATTCTAAGAAGGACTTCTCCACTTTGTTTTGTTCTGTTCAGGTCGGTTTGGAATAGAGTTTATCTTCATTGATGATTATTAATTCTTCATAATCGGTTATCTATAATTTTACCACTACTTTAAATTTTGTTTACATCATCTATTATGCATATTTTGTGTTTGAAATAAATAAATGAAGTGTTCTTGTCAGTTCTCTTATCCCTTAATATGTGTATTATTGTATATGAGCAATATAGTAGCTTGAAGTAATGTGTATGTCCTATTCTTCTTGGGTTGATAAAAATAAATGTTATTACATTTGTTGTGTATTAGTTGGGTTTATTGTTGCTTTCTTTAACAGGGTTTTAACTTAGAGGGTTCAAGAAATAAAGAGTTGCCTAGGGCGGGGATTGGAGAAACTAATTTTGTCTATTGGTTCATTTTTTATTGTATTATGTCATTTATTTTTTGTTTCATTCAGTTTGTAATGTGTTCTATAAATCTAAACTTTTGTTATATGAAATAATTTAGGGATCGTTTAAGGGAGAAAGGGACTTATGAGTTACTTGTTATATTACCGCAACCTACTTGTTAAAAAACATGCCTATAGGACTCAAATGATAAAATTGATGTGAACTAATCAGAATCACATTTGTTGTGCATATTTTATTCCTTTGGTATATGACATAGTTATTTTTTTCTCTAAGTTGAGAACTAAAATCAGCAAATTTGCTTGAAACTTTTATTTTCTGCATTTAAACAACCTTGCCACTTAAATAAAAATAAAAATGAATCAATAAATCATTTTTTTTGCATACTTTCCTAAATTCAGCTACTTTAAATACCCAATGCCCCGATATAATCATGCATTTGAACATTGTTAATTAATAAATTTCTGCATAATTATTCTGCCACTTAAAGTTAATTGTTCTGCTACTTCTCATTTTCTGCATTTGCTACTTGCTTGACCTGATTAAGTCTTGTTGATTAATTGGCATTTATCATCACTTCTATGCCACCCTTAAAATAAATTAATAACTAATTCAATGTGATGACCCAATGTAGCCCCTAGAAGTTAGAGTACTCTTAAATCACCACATGGCGTCGTCGACCTCTCGGAGGTCTAAGCAAGACCTTAGACATCTTTCATTGCATAATAGTAATAAAAATAGCGGAAAATTTAACACTTTTCATAGCACATCATATGATAGAATCATCACTTCATATATATAAAATAGTATAAGTACATAATTAGACTCTAAGTCTCTTTGCCATCTTAAGACACAACTCAATAGAATAGAATATGGAACGAGCCTTAACAACATAACATATAAGTCTAAGATATTACATAAACTTAAACATCTTGACATAGGAAACCCATGAATCATAAGGGATCCTTTACTTGAACTTGGAAGATCTATACAAGCTCTTTACATAGGGGACGTCGTCTAGCCATCAACACCTACACTTTGTCTAAAAATATGAAGAACAATGGTATTAGTACGAGAATGCACTAAGTATGACAACCATACAAAAACATGTATTTAGAGAGTACATATCATTTTTAAAAATGCAACATGTCTTTTTATTAAATTTCACGAACATAGGCACATATAAACTCAATATAGTTCACATACATCACATATACATGGATACTACTCATAATAGCATATAAAGTCATTTATCATACTTTCAGGCATATTCAATACATCCAATACATTACCTTTCTTTGATCTTACTTCTTTCCTTAAGCAACCCTCAAGTAAACATAGTGTAATGTATCACCATGAGGTTACTTTACAATAGACTATCATACATATGCTTCATAAACATAACCACATACATTTACAAGTCATAAGCACCTCATAGACATAAGTTTCACATAAGGACCATCACCTAAGACAACTCCTAAGTCACACTAGTGCCACATATAGGTAGCAACTTATAATACTACCTTCACCAGGTGTACCTAAGAAGTTACCTTAGACTAGGAATAACATACTCAACAAGTCATAACACTTTCATTTATAACTAGACATAAAAACACATACTTCATAGCATCATATAAGGACTCTTTTCTTTACTACAACCTTACTCGTAACTCATTTAGTTAATACCATAAGTAAACCACCCTCATAACCTCTTCAGAAGCTTACTTGTGCAATGTACACATGGAGTCCCATCACCCTACATATACTAAGTAAAGTCATTTAGACGCCACAAGTGTAACTCACATACATAGTCATAATTCATGTCTTCAAATAACAAAGTCACTTAATTATGCATTCATACAAGTACATTCATAAAATAAGTCTTTACTTCATAAGAGGCTTTAATCCTATCTTTTCTTGAAGTCATCTAGTGCAATGCATATGTAGGGTCCATAGTCCTCCCTATATTAAGTACACTTCTTAAGGAATTTGATTAGAATTCATATTCTTGTCTTATTTATTTTCTTAACTTTCGGGAGACACAACTATAATAGACATAGACTATGTGAGATACATGAAATCCGGTGTTCTGCTCCCATTCTGAAAAGAGAGGGTACTACTACCAAGGTAGGATCTTCATAAAAATAGCTATTCCAGTGGATCCACTAAGCTAAAACCTACGGGGCACGTATTTATCGAACAATGAGATTGCTTCTAGAGACCTTGACTTGCTAACGTGGAGGTTTCAGTCTCATTATACAACATCTATATTGGGAACCCAGACTTGCTAACGCGAAAGTTCTCTTTGTGGGAAGTCGTACTTACTAATGTGAAGCTCCTACTCTCATTTTTTATGTTCACTTGGTGCTAAGCTTAAACTCCTTTTTTTAAACATCATTAAGCCTTTATATAACATTAGTTCATAAGGAAAAGGCTTAGGGACTTACACCATCATACATCATATAGCTCAAAGGTATCTAAGATGAGAATGTACTTTCATCATAGAACCTACATTATGTGAGAATGTCCTTTCACATAATCATATCATATTCATACTATAGTCTTGTTTAGAGTAAAATTGAGTAATACCTTTCAAAAGACTCACTTATTCATTGGAGTACCATTAACATACTTCATTCATACATGTATGTGTATGTACATATATGTGAGATCTACCTCCACATAAACGCCTTTAGGCACATATGTTCATAACTTCCTTAATCATATACTTAAAATGCATACAAATAGGTAATTATTCATAGGAGAAATATCATTTCCTTAGTAATCATGAATCTACCCTACTCATAGATATGCATGAAGTGTGTGTACATTGGTCAACATAATCACATAATGTCTATCACATAGCATTGAATAAGCCACCCTCTGAAGATCTCAACACATGTACATCACTCTTTCATGTCTTGAGTGAAACACACCTAGAGTATTTAAGACTATAGACTACACACACCCACATTACATCATAGGAGGCAAGTACATATTCAACAATAGAATAGAATACACCTAGCATAATTTGATCATACATTCATATAGGGTTCATACAGGTAGGGGTCATGATAAAAGGATATTATTCATCACTATCCATATAGACCACCCAACCCTAACATGATGATCACACATATTCACATAACATCATTCCCACACTTAGGTCATGCAACTACTTTTGAGGGTTATTCATATGCTTCACATAACATCATTTCACTTGGAACATGATATTAGAATGAAGGATAAATCCTTTGACTTCCTAAAAATGGAAATCATCATATCAATTCATCTTGCATCTAATGCCCTAAATTCCATGATCATAACACATAAACGTGTACAACAATGTTAACACTGCCACCATAAGTGGATGTCACAATTCAATATACACTCTAAGCCAATAAGAGGAAAATATGTCAACTTACAAAATCTCCAAGCTAATGATCATCTTGAAAAATTCCCAACATTTCATAATCAATTGACATAAAGGAATATAGAATTAATAAATTCATGATAATCTAAACATAATTTGATCATCATAACATCAAGATTAGAAGACCCACATTCTAGGCAAATTTGAGAAATTAGGAGGATCATGGGTTCATAAAATAGGATATAAATTCATCATAAAATCAGTATATAAACATATATTCATCATTAGAATGTTTTTGAAATCAATTTGAGAAAGAACTCATGGCTAGATTGAAAGATAGGGTTTTTGACTTAGAAGCGTGTTTGGAAAAAAGCATTGAAAGGACTCCATAGATGAATGGTTATCTAGGGATGAAGGATTACCATACCTTATACATAAGAAATCCCACGAAAATCTGAGAAGAAAGCTCCAAGAATCCACCTCCATAGTTTGTTCTTGAGCTTGGTCTTCATTGGAGGTTTTTGGGTTTTTGGAAGAAAAGACACTTTTGGGGATTTTTATTTCTTAATGGGTGTTAGGGTTTTGACTTGGGAAATGGGTTAAATAGGTCCTAAAACAGTTTATAACCTACTCCAAAAGATACAAAAACACCCCCATACTTATTGGGACTTTTATACATGTAAAATTGACTTTAAAACGACGCAATCGAATATGGAAAGTAGTTGCTTGTCGCGGAGGCTGACCCAAATCTTGCCTCCCCTAATTTTGAAGAAGTGGTCCACATGTAGGGTGAGCTACACACAAGAATATTTAGCTCCAGGCGCGCACGCATGGCAGCATCCAGATCATGGTGATGCACGCTGCCTTCCTTGTCCGATGTTTGGGTCCTCCTCAAGGACCCTCAGGGTGGTCCTCGGGGAGTTGTACCCTTTTTGACCCTTAACATGCCTATTAAAATACTAGGATAACATTTACTTTTTAAAGACTCCATAAAGCACATATAAACAAAGCAATCAGACAAGGACACACTAGCACGTCCAAAAACTATCTTTCAAACTTCTTGGACGTTCTTGGCCGTTTGACCTCCAAACCTCTTCAAATAAAATATACATGTTGTAAAACACTTTATTTACATGTTATTAACCTTTTATACACATCTGAATATCTAGATAACTTAGTTCATTTTGAGGGTCATCACATTCATGCATGATGTAATATATGTTACCACCATTAAAATTAGTAATAATAATTATAAGCATGATGTTTAAACTGTTCGATGTTGTATTGATATTGTATATTTGTGCACATACTTCAGCATGAGACCTTTTCACTTTACTTGTGTTTGCAAGCATGATTAATTAAAATCTATAGGTCAATCTGAGATTTAGATGCTTATTACTCGTCCTATTATTTTTACTTGGTGTCTAGGTGGGCTTGTTAGGAGCCTATATTCTATTTAGTATAAACCTCCGTTATAACAGTCCCATACCTCTTTTATGTTAAGATGGAAAAATTAGGCACGTTTCAGAGACGTTATGTATGCGGTGGTGGAGTACGGGTAGTTTAGACCTTATGTGTCACATCCAGTGAGCACCCCCTAGACGTAACCGACGTTATCGTCATCGGAGAGGACTATGACTAGCCTCTTAGCATTCGTCATTACATACAAAGGTTCAAAAGTGCAGAAACATAAAAACTTTCATATACAGGTACATCTTGAGGTTTACATATACCTTTCGCTTACACATCATATATACATAGGGATTTTACATAGACTCATCGCATAAGCAGCTTACATAGGCTTCTACTTTTATGCCATATATACAATATACACAATATAGTCTTAATAGGGATGTCTGATATAAAACTATCTAAATGAAATAGAAAAATTCGGGCATAGCCCTTACAAAAATGTATAATTGCCACTTAGGGCTTACAACAATGTCTTGAACAATAAGAGAGAAACAAATATCCTTTGACTGTAGAAAGTAACATAAGTAGAATGAGAAAAGGCATCATCTTTGGATATTGAGGACATACCCACACTTGGAGAAATGATCCAAGTCTTCCTTGAAAATTTGCTACGAACCCTTCAACGAGTGAAACCTAAAATTTTGGGAAATGAGGAGAAATCTGGGTTAGTACACCACTTGTACTAAGTATGGAAACACATGCACACATAAACATAGAAATCATGCTAAAGGGAACATTTGTTCTAATCCATGCTAAATTACTTTGAAAAGCCTTATGCACAACCAAGAACCCATATAAGCCAATAGTCACGTAATGCTTAAGTCTAGACCATGTACAACACAAGACCAACCTCATCAAGTATAGTCAAGGTAACATGTATAACAACATATTTAAGTACATAACCAAAACAACTCCCACATTATTTTACAACAACAAAGCATGTATAATAGTTCATAACACTACAACATATGCAATACCCTTACTTATAACGCGCCATTTAGTCTACAAGTGCAATGACTAAGAAAAGTCCCATAACCTCACTCAATATAGTAAACCAAACAAAGGTTCACAAGTAATGCCTAACCTCACATAAAATTGTATCAATAGTAGTAATCATCATATTTAGAAATATAGACCAATAGCATGTTCATAAGTGAAACGAACGTCATATAGGATCATCAACATGTAAAGTCAACATATGCATAACATTTACATTATAAGAACATAAGAACAACCATCTAGGATTTCCCTCAAGGCCAACTAGTGTAATGTATAGGTAGACTCTCGTACCCCTATCTAGACTAAGTCAAACCCTTTAAGTCACCCTAGTTAGTGTTCACATTATTACTTCATTTACTATCGGGAACACTTGCCTTAACTGACATAGACCACAAAAGCTTAATGTGAAATCCGGTGTCATGAAAACCCTACACCGAAAGAAGGTGGTCTACTTTCGAAAGTAGTACCAAACATGAACATAGCATTTAGGTGGATCCATAACTTGTATTCCTATGGGAAAACATAGTTCAAGAACTAGTAGACATGTTTGAGACCCTATTTATTCAATGGACATTGTAATCTCTTTCTCATGAGTACAATAGTGAACCTATCTTCCCTACTTGGGAGGGACACTCCTCACTACTAGTTCACTTAGTGCTAAATTAGAGTCCCTTTTGAAATGTCTTTATGTCTTTCTTTAATAATCATAACTTAGTTTAGTTCATAGGAGAATAACCCCTTTTATAGTCATAGTCATTAGATAAATAGGAATTGCATAAGAATACTATTTCAATATAACCCTCATATGTGAGATTAACACATTCACATCATCATATCATGGTAAGGCACATAGGTAATTCCTGATCCACCTTATATCATTACATCTTAATCATAATCTCACAATTCACTTAATCAAGACATTTCAATTGCATCATCATACCAACACCTACTTAATCAAATCACAAGATACACCTCAATTGAAATTCATCACCAAGTACAAGCCATAATAATTGAAGTAAAGGTTTGATATTACAAAGACTTATCCAATATCCTTCACAAGCCATCATCCATGGTATTACCATTAACCATCCAATTATACCCCACAATAGGTGTAATATCATCATAAAATAGTATATAAAACAATGTCTAAGTCAATTATATCAATCCTAATCAATTCAACATGAGTTTATAATCTAGGGTTAGGGAATTGGGTCAAATTCATCATCCCTAGCACATTCAAGGTATAATCATCAAGAACTAACTCAATTAAACAATAATATATCATAATATAATCATAATAACCAATAGAAATCAACAACGACACAATTGAAAAGATCAATCCCGGATTAGGAAGAAACCCATATGCAATTAATCTTTTTGAAACCAATTTAGAAAGAACCCTTTGGGGAATGGAATTCCAAAGGTTAAAAGTTCTTATACCTTGATGTTTTTTGAATATAAATGGACGAAAGTAGTGTTCTTGAAGACCAACTGCCCTTGACCTTTTTTTTTCTATGGATTTCTTCTTTGGGAGAGCGAGAAAGTAAAGAGTAGGAAGAGTTATTGAAGTTTAGGAATTGGGGGTGTGGGGTTAGTTTAATTAGGCTTAGATCTTTATATAGGTCCTTAATTAATTTAATTAGGCTTAGATCTTTATATAGGTCCTTAATTAATTTAATTAGACCTTACCTAACCCTTAATTAACAAACTAACCTGCTAAATAATTAAATGAAGTCACTTAAGACCAAACAGAAAATCACAGACTTTACCTACGAGACCTCGACCTACGATTTGTAGGTCAGTCAACACCCTTGCCCTCCCCACAGTCTTGCACAACCATCGTTTGCATCAAAAACAATGTTTTTGTCCACTTTTAGAAATAAGTGTTGCAATACAGAGACATCGTTGCCCTGTCATCAGGACGATGGTCCGTCATTTGGCAACCGTAGTAGGCTACTCTCAACACTGCCCAATTTCGCAGATTTGGGTCTAATGCAAGGGTCCTCTCCAAGGACCCTTAGGGTGATCCTTAGGGAGTCATACCCAAACTTTTTGATGCTTAACATACTCTAACACTAGTTTGACACCGTTACACCAATTTTCATCAAATTTTGACTCCTAAAACCCCGTCGAATAGGCTAAGACACACTAGCACCTCTTTCACAAATCTCCGGACGTCATGGATGATCTCTTGACTCTAAAACTTCCTAAATGACTAATAAACATTATTTCAGGTCTTATAACAGTGTTTCAAGTCTTAGATACTCATGTGAAGTTCAAGATTAGTTCTTGGACTTTCGTAGTGTTACATTATCCCCCCCCCCAGGAACATTTGTCCCCGGATGACACTAGAATCTTTTGAAGGGAAAGAATAGACTCAATAATAGCAGCCCAACAAACAACATACTTAATCAACATGAGTTACAAACTCAAAGGAGTGATTCACCACTCCCTTCAACATATAACCATGGCATTTCGCAAGTAACTAAAAACTTCAATTACCACACATATATAAGAGCTCAAAATCACAACATGAGGAACTACCTACTCAATAATAACATGATCTCAACATAACATTAAAGAGACAATTATGCCATCACAACATATATCAACATGCTCCATATCATTTCATAAAGGCAACAATATACGAAATACACAACTAAGTGCTAATCAAGACAAAGAGCTTTTTTTTATGAAAATTTATTTAAGCAAAAACCTTTACCATAATTATGCATATATTTACAAAATAAGTCAAATACAAATTAACTCATTATTTTCATTATTAATAGGAACAACTAACCTTAATTAGCAAAGAGATGAGGATAAGGGGACTTCATGTCGGCCTCGGCCTCCCATGTTGCTCCCTCAACGAGGTGGTTTGTCCATAGAACTTTACAGAGGCCAGCTCTTTGTTCCTCAACTTCTTCACTTGCCAGTCAAGGATTTCCATTGGAACCTCTTCAAAGGAGAGGTTGTCATCCAAACCAAGACATTCAATATGAATAATGGACTCGGGGTCACTAATGCACTTCTTAAGCATGGAGACATGGAATTCCGAGTGAACCAAATCTAGTTCACTAGGTAATCTCAACTCATATGGAACGTTGCCAACCCTTTACAAAATTTCATAGGGACCCACATAGCGAGGACTAAGTTTACCTTTCTTGCCAAACTTTATCACCCTTTTCATCGATGAAATTTTCAGATACACGTTATCACCTTCCTCAAATTCAAGGTCTCTTCTCCTATTATTGGCATAAGAGTTTTGCCGACTATAGGTTTTCTTCAATCTATTCCTTATCATATGAACTTTCTCCGAAGTGTCATACATCGTTTCAGGACCCAAGGGTGAAGAATCACCAACCTCAAACCATCCAACCGGAGATCTACATCTCCTACCATACAAAGCCTCAAAAGGAGCGATGGATATAGTCGAATGGTAACTATTATTATATGAAAACTCAACCAAAGGCAAATGTTCATCCCAAATTCACTAGAAGTCAATAACATAAGCTCTATGCATATCCTCAAGGGTTTAAATAGTATACTCTGCTTGACCGTCCGTCTAGGGATGAAAATTATTCTTAAATCCTAAGTTTTTTGGAAAGAACTCTAAAACCGAGATATGAATTAAGCACCTCTATCCAAGATTATGGATAAAGGGATCACATGAAGACTCAGAATCTCATTTATGTAGATCTTTGCAAACTCTTTCATCGAATAAGTAGATTTAACGGGGATAAAGTGAGTTAATTCCATCAACCTATCCATAACTACCCATATAAAGTCATTTTTCCTTCGAGTCCGAGGCAAACCCACTATGAAGTCCATATTAATGTTTTCCCACTTCAAAGAGTGAACTTGAATTTCTTGAAGTAAGCCACCTGGCCTTTAGTGCTCTACTTTCACTTGTTCGCAATTTCGATACTTTACCACAAATTTCTCTATGTTGATTTTCAAGTCATCCCACCAAAATACTCTTTTATGGTCATGATACATCTGAGTAGAACCCAGATGAATAGAATAATGGGAACTCTGAGCTTTCTCAAGAATCTGGTCTCTCAAATCATCAACATCGGGCACACACAACCTCTCTTGGTACCTCAAAACACCATCACCCCTAAGGATAATGACTCATTAAGCTTACCAAAAAAACAATTCCTTCAACTCTATAAATGATGGATCAAAATATTGATTAGACTTCACCTCTACCACCAAAGACGATTCGGATTTATGATGGACCATAAAACCACCATTAGGAGAATCATCCAATCTAACACCCAAACGAGCCAACTCATGAACATCTTTCACTAGGTCTTTCTTGGATTCCTCTACATAAGACACACTACCCATGGTCATACGACTAAGAGAATCTGCAATCACATTAGCCTTGTCGGGGTGGTAGAGAACACTTATGTCATAATCTTTCAACAATTCTAACCACCTTCGTTGTTGGAGATTCAACTTCTTTTGGGTAAACACATATTGAAGACTCTTATGATCGATATACACATCAACATGGACACCATAAACATAATTCCTCCATATTTTCAAGGCAAACACCATGGCTGCTAACTCAAGATCATGGGTTGGGTAGTTCTCTACATTAACCTTTAGTTGCCTAGAGGCATAAGTTATAATCTTACCATGTTGCATGAGGACACAACCCAAACAAATTCAAGAAGCATCACAATATACCACAAAAACCTCGGTACATACCGAGGTAAAACTATCTTTCAACACTTGGAATCTTCAACACTATCTTTCAACACTTGGAATCTTCTTTCAGAAGCCTCTGACCACTCAAAATTTCACATTCTTTTGAGTCAAAGTTGTCAAAGGAGATGAAATAGACGCAAACCCATAAACAAAACTTATATAGTAACCCGTTAGACCCAAGAAACTTCTTATATCGATTGGGCCAAAGGTGTAGGCCAATTCTTAACTACTTCTGTCTTTCTCTAATCAACCTCTACACCATCATTATAGATGATATGACCAAGAAACGCTGTCAATCTCAACCGAAATTCACATTTGCTGTACTTGGCAAAAATTTGGTGTTCCTTAAGAACTCGCTGATACCAATTTTGGGGTGAAAGCGGAATTATATAGGAAGTGTAGTGAAGAGAGATTGATGAAAGATTGATGATTTTATTTATGAGGGGAAGCCCTCTATTTATATACAAAAATTTCACACTTTTGGCCAAAATGGCCGACATCTACTTTACACTTGGCCTTTTTACATTTGACCGACGCAAAAAACAAAAACTTAATGGCCTATTTTTATTATTGGCCGACACACTTACTATTTACTTTACGACTTTTTACATAATTGGCTTTTTACAGCCGACGCAACACGACAAAAATAAAAGACTGACACAATACTTTTTACATATGGCTGATATTCAGCCGACACAAAACGATAAACACTAATATTATTTTATTATTTTTTTTTATCTTCTTTTATCGGAATCTTCTGGTGTAGCTTGTTCTTATCCCAAATCAACTGTTGGTATTACGTTGTCTTCTCCATTACACTTGGAGCATCTATGATCTGGGTACTTATTTCCGATAAGCTTGCAATATCTTACTAGTAGCTCTTCTGAAATAAATTCCTTCTTCAAGGCTCTTGTAGTTGGTTGTTCTTCTGGCTTTAGTAATGACAAAATCCATCGCTGGACTTCATCCATATCTGATTTCCTTAGCTCTTTGGAGTTCGCATAAATCATTACCTGATCTCTTGCATAATAGCTCCAAATGGCATTGCCATTTAAATAATTATTTGCTAACTCTTGTATAATCGTAGCTATGCCAATTATTCTTTTATTCGCATAAAAGTTAGGCATTTCTGTCTTTGGTATCTCGATTTGTTTTTCTATTTCTTCCGGTATAATCATATCTCTGGTAAGTCCTATCTTTACAACTTGTATCGGTGATTTTATCTCCTCGTATAGTATCTCTGCTGGTGCTGTATAGAATTTTATATAGAATAGGTTCCCTTTAGTAATTCTTTTATATGTCAAGAATGCTCTATGTAGCTCCGGTATTCCAATTATTTCTTCTCCGGTATATGTATATACTGTATTTAGTAGTCCATAACTGTAACATGTCTTTACTAGGTTTGGGCTGGTTTTAGGTTGTGCTATAAGTTTGTTGTATCCCTGTAGCTTCTGGGTTATGTAATCTTCTTCGGGATTTTTTGTCTGTGTGGATCTTGGGTTTAGGTTTAAATATGTCTGGATTTTATATATATTTTCAATGTAGGATTGTGTAATGTAGTTATATCTCTTTTTGTCATTTTGTAGGCTAACTGCGTAGGTAGATGTTTGCGGTTCTACTGGTATCTGTATTTGTGGTTTTTGGATAAATGGTTTTATAAATAGCTGGTTTAAATTTGTATTTTTTGATTTTTCAGTAACTCTTTTGCTCGTACCTGCAGCTGTATTTAAACAAACATTGTTATGGGTTTTTTGGAGTATCCCATCGTCTCCTTCTAGTTCTGGCTGTTTTCCGTCTGCCGGACGACGTAGCTCCGCATGTTTAGAGTCATGCTGCTGACTGTTAGCTTTCAGATTTTGTACATCTGTCTCTATCTTTTCTATTTTTTGGCATAGATTTGTCATCATTGCCAATAGATCTTTCATTGTATCTCTTTCTTGAGAGGTAGTCTGCAATAAGATTTTCATCAGTTTTAATAATCTCAATTGTAAATGTAAAATTTAATATATTTAATATTAATCTTCTTATTTCTTTTGTTGTAACTGAATCGTCTATCTTTTTGGTTATCCACCACTTTACCTGTGTGTTATCTGTCCTTACAATAAATTTATTGTAAACTATATATGGTTCGAATGCTAGTAAACATTTATATAATGCAAATAGTTCCTTTCTATTTATCTCCCATTTTGCCTGTGCTTCAGTATATGATCCTGAGTAATATCTGCAATGGTGTTCTATCTTTTCTTTGTTATATTTATATTTTAGTACTCCTCCATAACTGTGATCACTCGAATCTGTTTCAACTATGTATATAAATGTTTTACTTTCATCAGGAAAATACAGTTTTGGTAGATTTTTACATAATTTCTTAATATTCTTTATGTGTTCTTTATCTTTGTTGTCAAAATAATATTCAACATCTTTTTTAAGTTTTTTATGTAGTGGTTTTAAATGTTCTGCTAGTTTTGGTATATATTCTCTTACTTGATTTACTAGTCCTAAAAATGATTGTAATTTCTTTTTTGTATCTATATTTTCGTCAAGGGTGATTATCTTTTGTACTATGTGAGTTTGCATTTTTATTCCATTTTTATCTATTTGTATGCCTAGAAATTCTATCTGTGGTTTCATTATTTCTGCTTTACTTTCACTTAAGCTTATACCTGAATTTTTTATTATATGTATGAATTTTTCTAATAATCTTATATGTTCTTCTTGTGTTTTAGAATATAATAATATATCATCTATGTATACAATGCAATTTTCTAATTGGTTGAAATAGTTGTCCATAAAGTGTTGATATCTACCTGGTGCATTTTTATATCCAAATGGTAATACATTCCATTCATAGAAACCTTGTGGTACTGTGAATGCTGTTAATTGTTTAGATTCTTCTTCTAGTCTTAGATGGTAAAATCCTGATTTACAGTCAAATTTACTAAAATAGTTATATCCTTGTATCTGTCTTATTTTAAGTATTTTATTAGGTATTGGGTAGTTGTATGTTTTAGTTTTGGCGTTTAGATTTCTGTAATCTATAACCATTCTACTTTTACCTCTTTTTTGTTCACTATGTTTTATAACTATAAATGCCGGGCTTGTGTGCTTACTGTTACTTTCTTGTATATAATTCTTTTCCAGTAATTCATTTATATGTATTTTAAATTCTTGTAAATCATCGAAGTTATATTTTAACGGTTTCTGTGTTATTATACTATTTTCGTCTATTAGCTCAATCTTTACCTTTGTTTTATGTTTTTCCCATCCTTGTAATGGGTCTTCATTGTATAGTTGTTTTAGTTGTTCATTAATTATTTGAACTCTGTCTATTGTAAATATGATTATTTCCAATTGTGTTTCTTGTTCTTTATCTATATTTTTCATTTCTTGGTTTATTTTTTCACTACCTTTTATCCATTCCATAGCTTTTCGTTGTTTATTTTTTACCCTTTTTGCTCCTATTTTATTGCCACATGGTGTAGTAAGCCACCAGTGTGTTTTTGTTATTATATGTGGGTAAAATTTATCTAAAAATGGCATTCCTAGTAACATATCTTTTGTTGTGAACTCAAAATTATAGATTTCTTCTATTATTAGTATTTTATCCCATATTTGTATCTTTATATTTTTTGCTTTGTATTTTATCATACTTCCTTCATTATTAAATCCTGTTACTACCATAGGTGTTTTTAGTTTTTCCCATTTATCTTCTGGTAGACAATTATATTTACATATGTTTGCTTCTGCTCCTGTATCTATCATAGGTGTATAATATCTGTTGTAATATCCTTCTACAATAATTTTCGCAAGAATAAATATTTTCATTATTCATTTTGTTCTTTTTATGATTATTTTCTTATTTTGACAAGTTATTGTTAATTGTTCATTTTCTATTTTGTATGGCTTAACTTTTTCTAACCATTTTATTCCTAACGTGATATTATAATTTCCTTCGTATATTTTAAATTGTAATTTTAATGGAATTCCTCCTATAATTATTTCTTTTTCTGTTGTTTCTTCGTTTGTGTTTATTATTTCACTGGGTAATCCAGGGTATGTGTGTCCTGTTTTTATAATTTCTTCTTCTAATACTAGTTCTCTTGTTATATGATTTTCTTCTTGTCCTGTATTTATCAAGATTTTATATTTCCTTTGATCCATTATTCCTGTTATAAAATAGTGGTTAGGTGTTATTTCTTCTAATAATTCTTGAGGCATTTCATATTTTCTTTTAGATGTACTCATTCTTGATGAGGTAGCTCTTGTTAGTGTATTTGGTACGCTTGAAGTACTTAATCTTTCTTTTACTATTTCTAAATCTTCTTCCATGTCAATTTCTTTATAGCTGTAGTCATTATTGTCTATTACAGTAATTATTTTTTCGAAAGGATTTTCTATTTTTATTTTATCAATTTTATTTCTTGCTGTTATTTTATGTTTTGTGGTTAATATATATAGATTTTTACATCTTGCTGTAAATATTTTACTTCCTGGTGCTAACTTTATTCCTGATAATTTCCAATATAGTACTAATGATTTATCTATGTTTGTATCTGTTAATGCTACTGTATAATTAGCACTTATTATGAATTTAAATTTTTGGTATATTAAATTTCCTCTAACTGCACTGATTACGCTTTTTTCTATAGGATGTATTATTCTGTCATCTGCTAGATATATTTCAATGGGTGTATCTATTCCTTCTCTGAAACAAGCTTTTATCAGTATTTCTGTTCCTCCTAAATGTACATATTTTATATCTGCTTTATTTTTTATATTTTGTATTTCTTTATTTATTATTCGTTTGTTTATTATAGGTATATATGCTTTTCCACTTGTATATTTACAATCTATGGCATGTTCTTTCTGACTAACTACATAATATTCTTCTTTTCGCCTTTTAAAAATATTTTTTAATAAGGATGTTTCAAGTATCTTTTCAACGCTTAAATCTAATTCTTTTCCTTTTATCTGTTCAAAAATTGTGTTATCAAATATGATTTTTTGATGTGATATTTCTTCATTTTCATAATTTTCTTCAGTTATTATTTTTATTTCACTTTCTGACATTATTCTTCATTTATTTCATCATTATCTGTATTAGTATTTTCTTCTTCATTTTCAGTTTCTATATCTGATACTTCGTATATACTATCATTTTCACTTAATTCATAGTCTATGTATTCTATTTGCATATATTTTTCATCGTCTATAATTAATTCTGCAATTTGTTTTCTTTTTAGGTTTTTTGGTAATTTACAATTTTTAGCTATGTGTCCTATTTTTCCACAATTGTAACAAGTACATTGGGATATTTTCCTCTTTGGTCTATATGGTCTTTTTGTTTTATAATTTTTTATATAATATCTTCTTCTTGGTTGTTTATATTTATACTTAGTTTTATTTTTTGTGTAATTTTTATATCTTTTACTTTTCTGTTTTTTATATGTGCATCCAAATTGTGGTGCCATTTTATTTTTGCAACACGATAAGTTTTTATTTAATACTTTTTCCATTTTTAATTTTTCTTTTTGGCTTTCACATAATTGTGTAAACCATTGAGATAAGAATTTTATTCTAGATCCTAAAGTATCTGTAAGCCCTTCATTCTCCCAATCTTTAATTACTTTTGTACTAAATGGTTCTGGTAATTTTGTAAAATATTGGTGTCTTACTTCTTTTGCTTCATTAAGATTATATTTTGCTTTGTAGTAATATTCTTTAAATGCGCAAGTGTATTCTTCTATAAAACACATTTTACATATAGCTAATTTTGTCATAAGTTGCCTGTTTATTATTTTTTCTTTATTTTGTTCTTTTACATCTGTGGTCATACCTCCGAATTCACTTCTTATCGTCAATTCGTATTTATCTAATATTTCTATATTTGTTGCTAAAGAAGATCCATCTAATTTTGTATTATTTCTAAGTACTTCTAAACTTTCTGGGGGTAGATTTTCTATCCATAATTTAACTGTTCCTACAAATGTTCTTTCTATATATCTTGGTGTTTCTGTTGTACTTATTTTGTTATCTATTAGTTGTTTAGATATATTTCCTGTCCATAGTAACATTACTTTATTTATATCTGTTACACAATCTAGGTCTAAGAAATTATATTGTTCATTTGCTGGTTTTGGTATCCAATTTTTATTTAATCTACTGTTCCATATCGTATTAGCTCTATCTGACTGTTGATAACTTTCTGTATAATAAGTTGGTTGTGCCCTTCTAGGACTAGTTCTGGGACTATTTCTTGGACTATTTTCTGGTTTAACTCCTGATGTACTAGGTCTATTTGTATCTCCTGTATTTATTTCTAATTTCTTTAGTTTGTTTGTCTGTTCCAAGATTTCTGTATATGTTTCACTTATATCACTTATTTCCGATTTTTGGTCATTTTCATTTTCATCTATTTCATTTATTTCATTTAATTCAAGATCTTCATCTAATTTTTGTCGTACTTCGTTTATTTTATTTTTTAATTCTTTTTCTAGTTCTTTTTCTTTTTCTATTTGTTTTGCTTTTTGTTTTTCTTCATATAATAATCTTAATTTTGTTAGTTCTTTTTCTAGTTCTTCTATTCTTGTATTTTTTATTTCTTCTACGTATTGTACTTCTTGTTTTGCTTGTATTCTTATTTTTTCTATTTCTTTTGATCTGTCTATTTCTTCATTTTCTTTTGTTATTCTTACCATAGCTGTTAAACTGTCTTCTAATTTTGCTGTTTCTCTTTCTAACATTAAGTATAGATTATTTCCTATTTTTTTATATCTTCTTCCTAGATTTGAAAATATTATTTTTATTATCATTCCGTCTTGATTTTCATATGTTTTTTCGTCTACTGCAAATTCTTCTTTATTCATTATAATTTATGTATTATATTATGTTGTAACTCATATTCAAGACAATCTAATTCTAATTTTAACATAGATATATCTTTTCTTTGTACTAGTATCGATTTATTACATACATCTGCTAATATGTTTTCTTCTAATCTTCTTTTTCTATGTTGTAATTCTTGTTCTTTTTCAGTTATTTTTTCCGTTATTTTTTCTATTAATTGTTGTTTATAAATTTCTTTGTTCATACTGTTTTTTCAAATAGCGAACATATTTGTATTCTGTTTTCGAAATTTTATCTATTAAATGATCTTTTTCATTATTACTTGTTTTGACTAGTTGTGATAGTTCATATTCTATATATAAGGGTCTTAATTTTTTCCATGTCTTTCTTATTTTTTTACCTATATTGTTTGTTGTTATTTTAGTTTCTTTGCTTGGTATTATATTATCCTTCATAAAATGTCTTTCTGTAATATTCTCTTTTAAGTAGATCTAATCGTTGTATTTCATTAGCATTATTTGTAATATATTCTAGATGTTCAACTTCTCTAGTTCTCAAATAATCGAATAGATTTTCTATTAGTAATTTCTCATGTAGATCTATATCTTCTATAGTTTTTACCCAATATTGTAAATATTCGTAATTTATCATTAGTCTGTATCTATATCATCATATAAATCATACATATCATAATAAAGTTCATCCTGTATACTTTGTATGGTTAACTGAGTCCAACCTTGAGTCGTTATCTCTATTATTTCATATGTTACCAATTTATCATAAATTTCTCTTTTTATGTCAGTATTAAGATTTTTTAATATATAAAGTAGTAATATCTTATATTCATCATTATCATCAATTAAGTAGGTACCCATTTTATTCATTTTTGCTAAAAGTTTTATTCCTTCCAACCTCTTAATAAATTATACTTACATATTATGTAATAATAATGGTTTAATAATCATCTCGTCTAGTCACTACTACAGCTTTCTTCTTTGATTAGTTACCCTAGCAGCGCCTCGACTCTGTTTACTCCCCTAAACGGCCTTCTTTGCCATTCTTCAAATATGCCAAGATATCGTCAATGAAGACAATAACAAAGGAATCTAGGTGATTCCGAAACACCCTATTCATTAGTCCTTAAAAGTCAATGGGGGCATTTGTCAACCCAAACCACATCACAAGAAACTCATAGTGAACATACCTAGTTCTAAAAGTCGTCTTAGGTATATATTCACCTCTCACCCTAAGTTGGTGATTCCCGACCTCAAATCAATCTTTGAAAAATAATGTGTACCTTGGAATTGATTAAATAAATTAAATCATCATTCATAGGGAGAGGATACTTGTTCTGTATAGTGACCTTATTGAGTTGTCGGTTATCAATATATATCCTAAGGGACCCATTCTTTTTCTTCACAAAAACACCGGGGCACCCCATGGTGAAATACTAGGACGAATGAAACCCTTGTCTAGCAAGTCTTTAAGTTGAGCCTTCAACTCTTTCAATTCGCCTGGAGGCATCCGATAAGGAGGAATTTAAATGGGTTTCGTATTCGGTAGCAAGTCAATACCAAAATCAATTTCCCGTTCAGGAAGGATTCCGGGAAGATCATTAGGATAGACCTCCAGAAATTCTCTCACTACGGGGACTAACTCAATGGGAGGATTTTTAGAGTCTAAATCTTAGACTCTTACAATATGGTTTAAAAACCCTTTAGAGATTATGTTACAAGCCTTTAGAAAAGAAATGATACGACCTCTAGAAATAGAATCCCCTCCTCTACTCTACGACGGGTTCGTTAGGAAAATTGAACTTAACAACTCTTGTTCTACAATCAATGGAAGCAAAACAATGCAACCAATCCATTCCCAAAATGACATCAAAATCAACCATATCAAGTTCTACTAATTCAAGATGAGTAAATCTATTGGTCAACATTATAGTAAAATTTCTATATACCCTCTCTGCAACCACCAAATCACCTACCGGGGTAGTCACCATAAAAGGTTCATTTAGGATATCGGGCTAAATATCAAATTTTATAGCTACGAAATGAGTAAAAAATGACAATGTAGCACCCAGATAAAGTAAAGCACAAACATCAATAAAGAAGAATGGTAACATACCACTCACCACATCGGGAAAACTCTCCTGTTCAACCCTAGAGCTGAGAGAATAAAAGGGATTCTTTCTTGGAACATCCATATTAGAACCACTTACTTGATATTTCCCACTTCCTTTGGCTTGCCCCTTCACATTAGGGCAATCCCTAACCTTGTGACCACTTTTGCCACACCCAAAGTAATTGTCCATCCAAACTAGACATTCACCCATATGCTTCTTGCCACACTTTCCACAATTAGCCTTCTTGCTTAGTGAACTAATACTTTTTCCCTTTTGAGACTTAGGGTTAGACAAACTATTATCATGAGACTTGGGGAACATAGAAGGAACTTTATTGGAAAACCTCTTCTTGAACCTAGGCTTGTCTTGAATTTACAACCTTCTAAAGAACCACCTTCATAATACTTGGCCCTCTTGGCCTCTCTATTTTTCCTCCTTAGTCTACTTTCTTCCAATTGTTGATCATGAACCATTAGACAAGATATATTAATATTATCATAAAGCATAGCCGAACGACATTCTTCTACCAAGTCTTCGGACACTCCCGTAAGAAAACGGCTCATCTTATCCCTTGGGTTGGACACCAAGGATGGAGCATACTCTGATAATTAAGTAAACTTCAAGTAGGAATAAAGCACACTCATACCTCCTTGACGAAGGTTAATAAATTTTTCCACCTTAGCTTACCTCAATTTTCTAGGAAATAACCTATCAAAGAAAGCCCTCTTGAAGATCTCCCAAGTCACCGAACCACCTCTTAGAACCCTATTATCCGCCCATTGTGTATGTACCAACTTTGGGCGACATCTTTGAGTTGATAGGCCGCAACTCGGACTTCTCATTTGAAGTCACACACATAGCAAATAAGATGTTGTAGAACTCATCAAGAAAGTCTTGGGGGTTTTCACCCTTTTTTACCCAAAGAACATAGAAGGTTTCATCCTAGTAAAGTCTCTCAAACGAGAAGCCATAGTGCTAGCATGTTGAGGCATACGGGGTCCAACTTCCCGATTCACTTGAGTCATCATAGCTTGGACTTGAGAAGCTTCGGCATTAGCTTGAGATGTCATGGCTTTAGCCATGTTGGAAAAAACCGACCTTATCTCCCCATCCGTCTAGGTGGAGAAACAACCGGAACCTTATCACCCATATGAAATTTCTCAAGTGGAGGCACTTGATTGTCTTGCGGTATAGCTTGGTTGTCATGATCTTCCGCATTAGAAATCCGTTTATTGGCCCTTCTTACGCCTGCCCTTCTAGTAGTCATACCTATAACCACAATAAAAGGTTTAGGTTAAAGAACACATAAGTAATACTCTAGAGGCACAAGTTTGGAATTACTGAACGACGAGAATTTCTTAAACATCACATAGTCTCTTATCATAAGTGTGGCATGCGTCACAATTATAAATAAGAATCTACATATACGTTGTTTAATGTGACACCGATACTAAGCATATTTAACCTCATGCTCTAATACAAAGTTTTTCACGTCCGAGAAGTACACCCTAGATGTAAATGGTGTCGTCATCCTCGGAGAAGACTAAGACTAGACTCTTAGCATTCTTCATTACATATCATAGGTTAAAAAGTCTGGAAAATTTGAACTTTTAAAATACATATACATCTTGAGGTTTACATAGACCTCTCGCTTAAACATCACATATACATAGGGAGTTTACTTAGACTCCTCGCATAAGAAGCTTACATAGGCTACTACATTTATGCAACATATACAATATACACAATAGTCTTAATAGCGATGTCTCATATAAAACCATCTAAACGGAATAGAAAAATTCAGGCATAGTCCTAACACTATTGTATAATTGTCACTTAAAGCTTACAACAATGTCTTTAAAAATAAGAGTGAAATGAATAACCTTGGACAATAGCAAGAAACATAGGTAGAATAAGAAAAGTCATCATCGTCTTACCTTGAGAACATACCCACGATTGGAGAAATGATCCAAGTCTTCCTTGCAAATTGGCCATGAACTCTTCAACGACCGGAATAAAAGATGTTTTGGGGAAAGGGAGAAATATGGGTTAGTACACCACTTGTACTAAGTATGAAAACACATGCACACATAAACTTAGAAATCATGCTAAGCCTTATGCACAACCAAGAACCCATATAAACCAATCGTCACATAATCCTTAAGTCAAGACCATGTACAACACAAGACCAACATCATCAAGTACAGTCAAGTAAACTGTCACATAATCCTTAAGTCAAGACCATGTACAACAAAATACCAACATCATCAAGTATAATCAAGTAAACAAGTATAATAACATATTTGAGTACATAATAAAACAACTCAAACATAATTTTGTAACAACAAAGCATGTATAATAGATCATAACATTACAACATATGCAAGACCATAACTTATAACCCACTATTAAGTGTACAAGTGAAATGACCAAGAAAAGTCACATAAGCTCACTCAACCAAGTAAACCAAAAAAAAGGATCACAAGTAATACCTAACCTCACATAACATCGCATCAACAGTAGTCATCATCATATTTAGCAATATAGACCAATAGTATGTTCATAAGTGAAACTATTGTACTTTATAAGAACATAAGAACAACATATAGCATCATCAACATGTAAAGTTAACATATGCATAACATTTACTTTATAAGAACATAAGAACAACCTTCTAGGACTTCCCTCAAGACCAACTAGTTCAATGTATAGGTAGAGTCTCATACCCCTACCTAGACTAAGTCAAACCCCTTCAGTCACCGTAGTTAGTGTTCACATTATTACTTTATTTTACTTTAGGTAACACTTGCCTTAAGTTACATAGACCACAAGAGCTCAATGTGGAATCCGGTTTCATGAAAACCCTATCACCAAAAAAATAGTGGTCAAACTTACTAAATTAGTACCAAGCATCAACCTAATATCTAGTTGGATCCCCAAGCTAGTATTCCTATGGACGCAACATAGTTCAAGAACTATAACATATGTTTGAGACTCTCTTTATGTCATGGGAATTCTAATATCTATCTCATGAGTACAATAGTGAAGGGACACTCCTCACTGCTATTTCACTCAGTGCTAAGCTAGAGTCCCTTTTGAAATGTGTTTGTCTTTCTTTAACAATCATAACTTAGTTTAGGTCATACGATACTAAACCCTTATATAGTCATAGTCATTTTTCAATAGGAATTGCAAGAGAATTCCCTTCCAATACAACCCTCATATGTGAGATTAACCTATTAACCTCATAGGTAATTCCTGACCAACCTTATATCTTTATAACTTAACCATAATCTCACAATTCACATAATCAAAACAGTTCAATTGCATCATCATACTAACACCTCCTTAATCCAATCACAAGATACAGTTCAATTGAAATCCATCACCAAGTACAAGCCATTATATTTGAAGTAAATGTTTGAGATTACAAAGACTTACCCAATCTCCTCCACAAGCCATCATCCAATGTTTTACCATCAACCATCCTATTCCACCCCAGAATAGGTGTAATATTGTAATACAGTAGTATATAACACAATTTCTAGGTCAATTATATCAATCCTAATCAATTCAACATGAGTTCATAATCAAAGGTTAGGGAATTAGGTCAAATTCATCATCCCAAACCAAATACAACATATAATCATCAAGAGATAGCTCAATTAACCAATAATATATCATAATATAATCATAATAACCAATAGAAATCAAGAACAACATAATTGAAAAGATCAATCCCGGATTAGGAAGAAACCCATATGCAATTCATCTTTTTGAAACCAATATTGAAAAGACCCTTTGGGGAAAGGAATCCCAAAGGTGAAAGGTTCACATATCTTGATATTTCTTGAAGATTGACGGAGGAAAGTGGTTTTATTGAATCCCTACTTCCCTTGACTTTGGTCATCTATGGAGTTTTCTTTGGGGGAGAGAGAAAGTATTGAGAAGGAAGAGTGATTTGAGTTTGGGAATTGGGGTGTTGGGTTAGTTTAATTAGACTTAGGTCTTCATATACGTCCTTAATTAAATAAATTAGAACTTCCCTAGCCCTTAATTAATCAACTAACCAAATAATTAAATTAAGTCACTTAACACCAAATAGAAAATCAGAGACATGACCTACGAGACCCCGATCTACGGTCCGTAGGTCAGTTGACACCTTTGCCCCCCCCCCCACCGTCCTACACAACTCTCATTTTTGTAACAGATTATGTTTTTGTAAAATTTGTGAAAAGTGTCTAAGTATGGGAGTATGGATCCATCATCGCCCCGTCATCAAGACGACGGTTTGTCATTTGGCAAAGGTAGTTGGCTACTGTTAACGCTGCCCCATTTTGCAGATTATGGTCTAATGCAAGGGTCCTCTCGAAAGACCCTTAGGGTGATCCTTGGGGAGTCATACCTAGAAGTTTCGACCCTAAACATACTCTAACACTAGTTTGACACATTTCCACCAATTTTCATCAAATCTCAACTCTGAAAACCCCATGAAATAGGCTAAGGCACACTAGCACCTCTTTCACAAATCTCGAGATGTCGTGGACGTTTCTTGATGTCATGATTCTAATACTTCTTTAATGACTTATAAACATTATTTTAGGTGTTATAATAGTGTTTCAAATATTAGATAATCACGTGAGAATCTAGATTAGGCTTGGACATTCAGAGTGTTACACTATGGAGATGATGACATTGCCTTGAGTTCTACAAAGAAAATATTTCTTTTGTCTGTTTCTATATAGAAGATGAGCGTTGATCCATAAGCTATGCCATTCTCACAGTCTTCCTTCCCTTTTGTCCCTTTATTTGCTTTTAATTACAATTGTTTGGGGTAACTTAAATAAAATAAAAAATTATTTGCTTATCTGGTTCTTTATTTTCTATCTTCTCGCTAGTATCTTAATATATATATTTAGTCTTTATTTAATTTTATCGCCTAAGATTGATCCTACAATGTTGGATTTTCTCGAACGAAGAAAATTGATTAATGAATCTTTTGAAAAGTATGTCGTGCGTTGGAAAATGGAAACGTCCAAGATACATCAGTCATCGCATGGAGAGGAGTTGATCAAAATTCTCATGAGGTCTTTTGATGGCCTATACTACAAAACTATGCTCTTCACAGGTATTCAGAGATTCGACAGTCTAATTCAAATTGGAAAAAAATTAGAATATGGCATTGAGTATGGAAGAATTGTTGATGCACAAACTCCTCTTCATGTCTTAGAAAATTCATTGGATGAAAAGAATAAGGAGGCATCAACCTCTATAATGTCACATCATGGAAGTAGACCCTAAACGTAACTGGCGTCATCGTCCTTAGAGAGGACTAAGACTAGCCTCTTAGAATTCATCATCACATTCATAGATTAAGAACTGCAGAAAATTTAAAACTTTTCATCTACATCTACTTCATGAGGTTTAAGTAGACCTCTCGCTTACACATAACATACTCATAGTGAGTATACATAGACTACTCGTATAATAAGATTACATAGTATTTTACTTTTATGCCACATAAAGACAACATACATAATATAGTCTTAAAATTGATGTCTCATATTAAACCATCTAAATGAAATTGAACAATATGAGCATAAGACCTTACACTATGTATACATGCCACTTAGGGCTTACAACAATATCCTGAAACAAGTACAATAAAATGATCGTCTTTAGACTATAACCACGAACCATATATAGAGAAATAACAAGGCATCATCAACGGACTTGAGGACATACCCACACTTGGAGAATGATTCCATGCCTTCCTTCAAAAATGTTCACAAACCCTCCAACGACCGCAACCTAAAATGTTGGGGAAAAGGTAGAAATGGGGTTATCACATCACTTGTACTAAGTATAGGATCATATGCACATACAACATAGAAATCATACCAAGGAGGGACATTATTCAAACGTATGGAAAGTAACTTTGGAAATACCTTATGCACATTAAAGAACCAATACAAGTCAATTAGCACATATTACTTGAGTCAACAAAAAATATCAAATCTAGTCAAGTTAACACGCATATCAATATAATAGATCACATAGTTAAGACCAATCTAACATCAAGTTAAAATATCAACAAGCATGCATAAGAGTTCATGACATCATAACCTAATCAAGACGATTAATCATACACCCCCATCAAGTCCACTAGTTCAATGACTAAGTAAAGCCTCTAACCTCACTCAACCAAGTAAACCCAACAAGAACTATAAGAAATGTCCAACTTTAGATATTATACCATTAAGAGTAGACATCATCATACCTTATCAATGGAGACCAACCACATGTTCATAAGTGAAACCAATATCACATAGTGTCTATAACATGTTAGATCAACATATACATATTATTTACATTATAAGCATACAAGCACATAATAATATCCTTCTAAGACTTCTCTCAAGTCTAACTAGTTCAATGTATAGATAGAGTGACATACCCCTACCTAGACTTAGTCAAACCCCTTAGGTCATTCTAGTTAGAGTTTACTTTGTTACTTCATTTTACCTTTGGGAAAATATTGCCTTAAACAACATAGACCACATAAGCTAATGTGAGATCCGGTGTCATGGAACCCTACACTAAAAGATTTTTGACTACTTTCAAAGGTAGTACCAAAACATGAATATAGCATCTATGTGGATCCACTAGCTAGTATACCTATGGTGGCAACATAGTTCAAGAACTAGGAGATGTAGTTGGGACCCTCTTTATGTTATATGCATTATAGTCTCCAATCTAATGAATACAATAGTGATCCTACCTTCCCTATGTGGGAAGGAACACTCCTCACTTCTAGTTCACTAGGTCCTAAGCTAGAGTTTCTTTTGAAATGTCTTTCATTAATAATCATAACTTAGTTTAGGTCATTGGGGTCTACCCCTTATATTGTCATAGTCATAGCTCAATAGGAATTGCATGAGTATTGTCCTTTCAATACAATTCACACATGTGAGGTTAGCACATTTACATAACCATATTATGATAAGGCACATTGGCAATTCATCACCAACCTCATATTATTACATCCTACTCAACAACTCACATGCCATAAATCAACACATTTCAATTCAACATCGTACCAACCCTAATAAATCTTATCATAAGGTATACTTTTATATAACTTCATTACTAAACACAAGTAATCATACTTGAAGTAAAGGATTGAGATCACAAGACTTACCCCATCTCCATCAGAAGCCATCATCTATGATTTTACCATTAACAATCCAATTAAACCCAACAATGGGTATAATGCACAATAGTAATTAACACAATAATGAAGTCAATTGAGTCACTACACATCAATTAATAGTTCATAACCTAGGGTGTGAGAATTGGGTCAATTTCATGATCTACATCACACACTAGGTTAATTTATCAAGAACTAGCGTAAATTCATCATAATACATCATAGTATAAGTATAATATAAAAATAAACCATATACAATACAATTTAGAAGATCAAATTCGTAAAAAGAAGAAAACCCACTTGAAACTCATCTTTTTTGAAATCAATTATGGAAAACCCATTCGGGAACAAGAATCCCAAAGGTGAAAGGATCCAATACCTTTTTAATTGTTGAAGTTTGATGGATAAAAGTAACCTTCTTGCTGACCTAATACCTTGACCTAGCCCTTCAATGGAGTTCTTTTATTTGGAGAGAGAGAGAGAGGAGAGAAAGAAGAGCAAATGTGTTTTTGGGAAATATGATAATTGGGTAGTATAATTAGGTTAATGTCTTTATATAAGCTTTTAACTAAATTAATTAGACCTACCTTAAACCCTAACTAATTAACTAACCACCTAATTAATTAAATAAAATAACATAAAACTTCACTAGAAAATTTAGACATGACCTACGAGACCCCGACCTACATGTCATAGGTCAGTCAACGGCCAAGCTCCCCTCCATGTTGTACATCTGCCATTTGTGACTGAAACTTGCCAAAATGACCCCTTCATAAAAATGTCTAAGTGACCATCGACGAAGGAATTGACGCCCCATAGATCAGGCCATGCCTCATCGCCTGTAACCATCGATAGTTACTGCCTATACTGCCTCCATTCGCATCTTTGTGTAAAAATGAAAGGGTCCTCCTAAAGGAACCTTGGTTTGGTCCTTGGGGATCGTACCCAAACCTTTCAACCCTAAGTTAACTCTAATACATTTTAGATACCTTACCACCAAAACTCATAAAATTCCATCTCCTAAAACCCCATCAAATAGGATAAGGCACACTAGCACCTTATGCATTAGTCTCCAGACGTTGTAAACGTTCCTTGACGTCTTGACTCTAAAACTTTCTAAATGACTTCTATTCATTATTATTGACATTAAAAAGTTTTATATACCTTAGACACTCATGTGATTCTCTATATTAAGTTTTGAACTTTATGAGTGTTACATATACCTTAAAAGCAAAGAAATCACAACAGTAAGAAAGTTCATCATATTTTTTATTCAGGTGGTATGTGTTGCAAGACTTTCTACTCGCAAGTATATCGAGTTAAAGTAACAAAACCTCATACTTTTACACCTTTATAGAAATATTGACTATCATTTTTCAAAGGTTTTGGGCTAAAGGACTTTTGAAGATAAGAGAAAGATGGATTCCTAAGCACTCTTCTTCAGCTTTTGATCTGTCCAAGAATTTTGCATATCATTCAAATATTCAAGGTCATGACACCGAGGAATTTTAAGCATGGAGAAATAAGATCCAGAATATGATTGGAAATGGAAAAATTATAGTGCAACAAGGACCACTAAACAACCTTTGCAATCCTTTTATGGCAAATACAGTCATCGTTCAACGAGACCCTAAAAATATGTATTAAAGAGACTTGAAAAGGAAGCACAAGTCACATCACAAAAATAAAGGAGGACAATACACTTATAAGCAAAGTGTCTCTTTTGCTATAGACTTTGTACCAGAAGCTTTGTCTTCATTCTGCTTATTTTTCCTTGTACTCATGACCTATGATTGACGTGATTTCCTTTTTGATATGTAGGAAACCCTTTATTGGGTCCGGCCTCTATCAAGAAATTTATTTTCTTTCCATGGTCGTTAAGCTTTTCCTTCAAGTGTTAATTTACCAATCCTGGAATATAAGTGAGGTTCAGATTCGAAGTCGAGCCTTAGTGTTCAAAGACAAGATAATCACTTTTCTTTTTTTAACTTATATTCTTCTTTGAGTGAAAAAGGATCATGACGTTCGCCTCTAATGAACCTGGGAAGAATTTTGAGGGAAACTGAAAAAAATTCATGAAATTATTTAAGAAAGTGAATATATATCTGATAAACTGGGGCAGAAATGTTTGAGAAATCCTCAAAAATTTCATCACATTGAAGTTTTATGAAGGAAAAACAAGCATAGGTACGACTTTATCATTCTTTTCATGTTTATGAATATTCACTAGATGCAATAATAAATTATGTATGGGCCTACCATTAGATTTGACACAAGAAGCTACTATTGAAATCAATCTACCATTAAGACTATTTTGAAGATGCTATTATCAACTTCATATTGTGACCAATTGAGTATTATTTATGATCTTCTCCCTTACAATATGATGGTCTTCCTTACAATACGACATTTAGGCTTTTCTACCTTACAATACGAAATTTAGGATCTTCTGCCTTATAATAGGATGGTTAGGTTTGTCGGCCTTACAATACGACATTTGGACTTATCTGCCTTACAATGCGACATTTAGGTTGCCTTAAAATATGACATTTAGGCTCTTCTTGCTTACCATAGTATGCTTAGTTGCATTAGCCTCACAATACGACATTTAGAATTATCTGTCTACAGTAAGACATTAGGCTTGTCCGCCACACAATACGACATTTAGGAACATCTACCTTACAATGTGATTGTTAGGATTTCTTTATTCGAAGTTAACATTACCCTTCGAAAATGTGTTGTGATGCTTCAAGAAGTTAAGCCAAAGTTTATCAAGGTTTGAACCATCTTTTCAAAGCAAATATGTCTTCTTATCTCCTCTTGTCATTATTATTTATCATGTTGGTTCACACTTTTTGTATTTATAAGATAACATTTTATCTAGTCATATATTAGAAATTACAGTCAAGATCGGTCGCCCCTCATCTTTAATTATCATGTTGACTTGTCTATCCTAACAAAGGCCCTATCAATTACTTTCCACTCGAAGGAATTCTCTATCACGCTCTTCTTTTAATTCTAATTTTATCCCTTCAAGAAGATATCGTGCCCTTTAAAACATCATTTCGCTTTTTCATTTTTAGGAGCTTTGTTTGTACCTAAGTTTAGAACTACACAGGATCTGATTCTCGTATAACCACAGATATGTATAAGGCTTAATACCAAAGTATCGGTCGTACGCCTTTTCAATGATAAGTTATTTCAATTAATCCTACTAAAATCTCTCATCGGTTAGACAAAATCGGATACTAAGTCAACAATGTTTGCCCAGCAATTCATTCTTCATTCGAAAGCAACCAAGGGGCAGTTGTTGACACCTAATTTTTTTACCGATTTTTAACCATTTTGGGAAATGCTATTCGGTTTGATAGATATTTTCAACACATATTTCGAGTCTAAATTTTTTATCTAATTTGTCTAAAATTACATACTATTAAAGTATTTTATTATTATTAAATTATTATAGTTAAACTGAAAATAATTATTTTACTCAAATGTTTTAAAATTTTAAGCGACTTGTATTATATAAAATATTATAATATATATAGTATATAATACAAAGCATTTCCTTAATCTTCCTTAAAATTATTTATATTTTAGCCTAATCTATTCAAAGTTATTTCTAGTGTACCCTTTCCGAATTCAATTCATTGCAATTGTAATCATTATTAATCGTGACCCTGTAACACCTCTAAAATGACTTAGGTGAAACTAGAGCCTAACGCTTGTGTCTTGATGTTTTGAAGTCCTAAAATAAGTTCAAAAATAAGTTTAGGTGTCAGTTCTTAAACTTTCATCAAGTTTGGAGGTCAAACGTCCATGACGTTCGAAAGGTTTGCCTTGAAATGACCTTGTCTGTCTTTTTATGTTTTGTTGAGTTTTACGTGTTCTTATTAGATGAAATTTATACGAGAGGCACTTAAATCGTACACATACATATTCGGGTTGGAAACGTCTGGGAAAAAGTCACCAAGGACCAACCAAGGGTCCTTGAGGAAGGACCCATCTTGGCGTCCAAAATAGCCTAAGGCAGTCCCACCTACGGAGGCAATCGATGCCCAGTAGGCTGGTCGACGCCCCATAGGTGGAGGGCGTAGATGGGGAATTAGGAGTGGGATATTGCCCTTCCAAATACCAGCCTCTGACCCAAACCACAGACTAGCAGGATGGTCCGTCGATTGGGTGACGGGGCGTAGGTGCGCAAGCGTCGATTGAGTCTGCAATTTCGCAGACTCACTGTAAAGTGAAAGGGTTAATTGGTAAATTCACCCCACGTCCAAATAAATTATTGGTAGTTTACCTAAGAGTGTTTTGGGTATATTAAGTGGGTTTATAAGTTCTAAACACTTATGTGACAATATTCCACATCAAAATCAAAATTCTCTAAGAAACTCTCTAGAACTCCATTGAAGTCAAAAACTGAAGATAGAGCTTGGATTGAAGATTGTTTGGTGATTCTTCATCAATTCTTAATAAAATTAGTAGTCTAGCATCAATTGAGGTATGGTTCTTCATCCTTGAAACTCTTTTCTTCAAGGAATCAAACTTCGAAGTGATTTCTAATGTCCTTCAAAGATGAACTTGTCCAATTTTTGTATCTATCTATGGATTTCTTGTATAAAACGTTTTGAATAATTACAGATTGATTGAATTGTTGTTAATTAGATTATTTAACCTAATTACTCTATGAACCCATGTAATTCATAAACCCTAGTTTTTTACTACTTTGTGGATGACTTGATGATGTCTTAATGCTATTGAATACATATGTAGTTTTACTAGAACATTTGATTATGCTAGAATCATGTTAGAATTGTTAGTATTAAGCCATAAATTCATAAATCTATGTTGAATTATATTTGACTCATTGTCTATTATAAGTATTGTATCGAATTGGTGATCATGGTCATGTGCAAGGGCCTTTGAGTATTGTGTTTGATGAGTTGGCTATGGATTGAAGTGGTGAGAATGGAGTGGTGGTATGCTTCCCTAATTCTCTTTATATTATGTAATTTAGGTCTTGAATTATGTTGTGATTTGTATGGTCCACTTATGGTAGCAGTGCTATGTGCTTTACTTGTGAATGATATGGCCTCATCGGCGTTACTTTATGAACTATGATGATCATAGACTTGTCAACATTACTTAATGTATTATGATGATTTGTGTAGTTTATTCATATGAATTATGATCATATATATCTACTTATGAGTAAATTGAAACTATGTATTCTTCTACTGACTTTAGGTGATCATGTTAGACTATGACTATATCTTTATGTGTGTAGCCTTAGAGTTGATATATTATTCTTCCTACTTGGTTTTATGAGACTTATGATGGTTATATCGATGGTTCTACAGTAGTGTATAGGGTGACCTACAGTTGACTTGGTTGTCTCTAAGTGCTCTAGAATAGTATGATATGTGTTGGTATACTGATGTATGCGTGTGTCTTGTTTTGGTAGACTTGTGTCCCTTACTTGATACATGTATAATATTAATATGAATTCTTATTCTAAATCCTCTTAGTTTTGTATGTGTGATTGACATGTGACCTTTAACATAGATAAGAAGGTCCTTGAAACTCATCTTTTTGAAATCAATTTCGGAAGAATCCTATGGGGAAAGGAATCTCAAAGGTGAAAGGATTACATACCTTGTTGATTGTTGAAGTTTGATGGAGAAAATTAACCTTCTTGATTCCCTAAGACCTTTACCTATCCCTTCAATGAAGTTCTTCTATTTGGGAGAGAGAAGGAAGAGAAATAGTGTTTTTGGGAAATATGAGAGATGGTTAGTTTAATTAGGTTTAGGTATTTATATGTCACTAACTAACTTATTTAGACCTACCTTAACATATAAATAATTAACTAACCACCTAATTAATTAAATGTGGTAACATAAAACTTCACAGAAAATGCAGACCTGACCTACGAGACCGACCTACGGGTCCTTAAGCCAGTCAACAGCCAAGCTCCCCTACGTGTTGTACATCCGTCGTTTGCAACTGACACTTGCCAAAATGAAACCTTCATTAAGATGTCTAAGTTACCATCAATGGAGGTATCGATGCCCCATCAATAAGGCCATGCCTCATCGCCAACTACCGACGATCGTTACTATTTGCAGTGCTCCATTGGCTGCTTTGGGTCAAAATGAAAGGGTCCTCCTAAAGGACCCTTTGTTTGGTCCTCGGGGAGTCGTACCCAAAACATTCTACCCTAAATTAAATTTAATACATGTTATACACCTTACCACCAAAACTCATCAAATTCCATCTCTTAAACCCCGTCAAATAGGTTAAGGCACGCTAGTACCTTTTGCATTAGTCTCCGAACGTCGTGGACGTTCGTTGATGTCTTGACTCTAAAACTTCCTAAATTACATTTATTCAATATTATTGAACTTAAATATTTTTATAGACCTTAGACACTCATGTGAGTCTCTATATTAAGTTTTGAACTTTCTCAGTGATACATATACCTTCGAAGCAAAGAAATCACAATAGTGAGCAGGTTCATGATATTTTTTATTTAGGTGGTATGAGCTGCAAGGATTTCTAGTTGCAAGTATCCCGAGTTTAAGGAAGGAAACTTCATACTTTTACACCTTTAACAGAAACATTGACTAGCATTTTTCAAAGGTTTTGGGCTAAAGGACTTTTGAAGCTAAGAGAAAGATGGATTGATAAGTAAGTCTTTTGATAACCTTTGGTAGGAGAATGTCATATTATATATATGTTATTGTATGAAGAGAAAATTATCTTATTATAGATAATATAATTGATCTCTTAGGTGTGTGAAGGGGTTGTATGTGTAATCACTTCATAACTCACTCAAGTGAGCCTTAGAATCATCTTGGGTAGGAGGATCTCATATTTATATGTTTTGTATATACTTTGTTGGTATATTGTGATATGTAATTTTAGATGAACTTACAGTGAAGTCACTATAATCTCACTGTAACCTTACTATAACATGCATATAAATTGAGTATAATTTCTAATGTGTTCTAATTGTGTGATAGGTGTTTAAATGTGACTCTTATGCTTATATTATGAAGTTTTAATCAAAAATATCATGTTTCTCATAAATGTCCATTTAACATAATTTTATGCATTAATCTATACTTATTACATGTGTTTGTACTAATTCCATACTTTTGTTTATCTCTAAAGGTGTGGTTAGCATGTTAGAGGTATCTTGAATCAAGCTTTGAATCTAGTAACAGTTCAAGCATAGTTTAAGTATGTCCTCACTTGAATCGAGGGCATAATCGTCTTTAAACTTCTTTTTTTAAAAGTATTGTAATAGATATTAGATTGTTGTATTTCAATTGAATAGGATGTGTCCCAACTATTTCTTAAAGTATAAGGATGGCATATGTCGAGACTTTAGTATTTCCTATAATTTTATTATGAAAGATGTTTTAAGATATTTCATGTGAAAAGTTTTGATTTCGCAGTAGTTTTATTACATGTATGCAATGAATGATGTCTAAGGGCTTGTACAAGACCTCTGACTGGTCAAGTACGCCATGTGACACTTCGACAGTGACATGTCTTCTAGGGTGTACTCTCGGGGTGTGACAAGCCCATTCTTATTTCAACTTCAATTTGCATCTTTAGTAATTCCAATCAAATTCTCAAACCCATTCTTTTAATCGTGTCCATATGTTGCTTTAATCAAACCTAACAACTAATCTTAGTCATCCAAGTGATCTTATCCATTGTTATAGATTTTCTCAACCCTCTTTTACCTTTAAACCTAAAAGACCCAGATCATTCTTTCTCTTCTTCTTGGACAGAAATCAGTCGCTCCTCCGCCCTCTTTGGCCTGTTTCTCCATTTTCTCCGAGAAAGAGGTCAACAACAACATCAGCTGCATCTAGCAAGGGCGGCGTCGGCCACTGCCAAGTAAGCACCTAAGTGGACAACAGCTCCAGCAACAAGCATCAACCTCAGCTCCCTCTACCTCTCTCTTTTTTGGCAACAACATGAGCCAATGAGCAAGCAACCGGATGATCGGGCGGTCTCCGGCCATGCATAACAACACCGCTAGGATGGCACCACCAGTCGTTTCTTCTCCAGTGAAAAACGACATCATAACTGTGACCAGAGGCTGTCTCAGCTACTACTTTTGGCGAACTTTGCGAACAAAACCAACAAGCTCTGGCGAGGAAAATAAAGCGGCCAGAATTTCGGTGAATTTAAAGTTATAGACGGATCTTTCAGATCCGACAAGGTTTATTTTCTTTTCTGATTATTCATTTAAATTTTCAGTGAATTAGTGAACTTATGATATACTATTGCTTGCTTACAATTTGTCAGATTCTTTGAGTGCTAGAAAATGTTATTTAAGCATGTTTTTTGTGTTATTTGTTCAAAAATATTAGGTTTGTTCATGCCTGGCATATCACACTTTGCTATAAATGTTCAAATATGTTTTAATCTCTTTAAATGAATGTTAGTATGCATATATTGATAAAGTTGTAACTCCTACTAAAATGATATTTGTATTTCCTTTTTAACAATATATTTATTTTCCTCCACCAAAGAGTTCCATGTTAATATCCTCCTTAATACTTTCTTATTGTCCCAATCGATGTTGAGGTACTCGTTGTTTTGATTGTAAATATTCAGGAAAACTGGTAAATCGGGTTAATTATGATGCTATATATAATTTCTTGAATTGAGTTGTAAATTATTTCTTTCCTTTAGATATTTATCATTGTCTACTTAATTTATATATTAGTGGCTTCTATTAATTGATCTCATACCATAATTGGAATTTTACACCAGTTCTTATTACTTATTATATTTGGTAAATCATATGACTGATTTTGTGCCCTCTTAGTTAGGAAAATAATAACTTAGTTGTTCATTTAATTTATTCCTTTCCTTTAAAGTTGTGCCCTCCTCCTTGTATATACGGAAGACATTCTCCTCTTTTTTAAGAAAATCTTTTAATTCATAATCACTCCTCATTAATAATTCTCACTTTACCACAATCCATCCTTATCATTATAAAAGAGGACTCACAGTTGAACACTCTCATGCTTGTACACTTCCATTCACTTTTACACAGTCTTACTACTGACTCATGCTCACGCTTACAGACTACACTCACTCTCCAATTTAAACACTACTTACACACTCCCAGTCTTCGAAACGACTCACTCTCATGCTTAAACAATTATTATAATTCTCTCTATTCTAAAAAATATAAACCCTGATGACTATTCTAAGAAGGACTTTTCCACTTTGTTTTTATGTGTTTCGGTCGGTTTGAAATAGAGTTTATTTTCATTGATGACTAATAAATCTGCATATTTGGTTTGCTCTCTTTTTCTAACTAGTTTAAATTTTGTTTGCATCATCTATTATGGATATTGTATGTTTGAAACAAATAAAGTAAGTGTTCAGGTCAGTTCTCTTCTCCCTTTATATGTGTATGATTGTATATTTGCAATATATTTGCTTGAAGTAATGTGTATGTCTTATTCTTCTTGGGTTCATAAAATAAATGTTATTTATGTGTTATGTATTAGTTGGATTTAATTTTTTCTTTCTTTAACAGGTTTTGAACTTAAAGGGTTGAAGACATGAAGAGTTGCAAAGGGTGGGGTACCGGAGAAACTAATTATGTCTAAGAGTTATTTTTTATTGTATTATGTCGTTTATTATTTATTTCATTGTATGTTGTATAACTCTAAACCATCTATAAATGAAATGACTTGGGGATCGTTTAGGGGGGAGGGATTTACGTGCTACTTGTTATATTATTGAAACATAATTTTTAGAAAAAATGCATATAGGACTCGAATTATAAAATCGATGTTAACTAATCAGAATCACATTCGTTGTGCATATTTTTTTTTCCTTTGGTCTATGACATAGTTATTGTTTTCTATATGTTAAGAACAAAAATCAGCATAGTTTTCAATTTAAATTAATTAATATAAGATTAGATCTTGTCCGAATTTGCTTGATACTTTTATTTTCTACATTAAAACATCCTTGCCGCTTCAATAAAAATAAAATTAAATTAATAAATCATTTTTTGCATATTGATTAATAAGTTTCTACATGATTCTTTGCCACTTAAAGTCAATTGTTCTGCTTCTTATCATTTTCTACTTGGTTTACCTGATTAAATCTTGTTGATAAATTGATAATTTCTGAATTTATCATCACCTCTATGTCACCCTTAAAATCCATTAATAACTACTTCTTGCACGCTGTAATATATATTGAGGCCTTTAAAAAGCAGTAATAATTATTAGAATCAAATGTTTAAATTGTCCGCTATTGTATTTATGTTGTATGTTTGTACACACACTTCAACATGAGATGTTTTCACTTTACTTGTGTTTGCCAGCATTCTAAATTAAAATCTAGAGGTCAATTTGAGATTTATGTGCTAAATGTTCATCCTATTTGTTTGACTTTGTAACGCCCAAGGGTATACCCTAGAAGTACACAACGTATTTGACCTCTCGGAGGTCTTATGCAAGCCCTTAGATATCCTTCATTGCATATATATGTAAAGTAGTGCAGAATTAAAACTTGTCACAACAATAGTCAACTATTTATGGAATATAAGTAAGAAATAAATCTCGCTGCAATCCATCTTAGATACATATAATATCATAGGGTCATGGCCCTATACATCAATTTGAAAAGATAATTATAGCACATTACAATATTATTTTGGAAAAAGGAAACTAAGAGATAAACCATGTCCTTGATTCATATGACATACCCAAGCTTCACTCCTAAGAAAATCCTCACTTGTATAAATAGAACACGATGTGGAATCAGTACATTGACTGTACTAAGTATGGTGAATATCCAAGAAAACCATGCTAAAACGGACATTTGCTTTAAGATATGCTTTTCGTGCTCTTTTGATAGAAATCTCATAATACAAGTATAACAACATCATCAAGTCGGCATTCACATAGAAGACATACTCAAGTAGTCCATAATATATGACCATCATCATTTAGAACCCATTTAAGCATTTATACCCCCTACCAAAGGTTATCCTAAGACTCACTTAAGTAAGAAAAGAAGAGGCCGCTCATACACCCTCTTCAAGCACTCCTAAGTAATCCTTAAGACTACCCAAATTAATATTATTCTTTACATAACATTAATACATAGTTCCATATTCATCAAGTAACTATTTTCATCATTTTGATTCTCCACCTAAGTGATACATGATCCTTTCTATACAACATACTTCACTAAGTGAACAATATTCATCTAATCCACTTCAGAGACAAGAAATCAAACAAAAGACTTTACATTATGGTCTTGGAAGACCTAGGGAACTCATCCTAGCACCTTCAAGGCCTACACGTGTCATGTGTAGATAGTGTCCCATTCCACTACACATATGTTGTAGAGTCCATCCAATAATTAGAATGTACATCCCATATGATGAGAATAGGCATTAATCGACATAGACCATAATAACTAGGTATAGAATTCAGTGTCATAAGGACCCACGCCGTGGAACGAGTTGTACTTTCCAAAGGTAGCACTTAGACTCATCCCATATCGGCACATGTTTAATGGATATCAAGGCTTTTTTGTACTCTAGTCTCATCCTCAACTAGAGCTACTACCACAAGCATATCTCTCGGTGCTTTGCCTAGTTTCTATGTCTATTAGATAAGGTACCATCACTAAATCTTACAAACTCATAATACTTTGTCCAAGGATAGCTCATTATTTAACCTTCTTTTCATATTCAAGGTTTCACATACATAACCTTCTTTTCATATTCAAGGTTCTACATATAAGTCTTTCATATAAAGGCACCTACTTTAGATCTATGGATCCTAAACTTCCATTCTTCATTTATTCATACACGTTCATGACAAGGGTTCCTAAGACTACCAATTCAAGAGTTCCTAATCCTTAAGCTATCATGTATCCATAAGACGGACTTAAGTCTACCAATCAAGAAACAACATCATTCTAAAATGGCTCTCCCTAGTCCTTCATCATCATATATCAACAACTAGAGAGGAAATACATTTAATCATACCAATATAGCACCCATATAACATCATATTGACAATACATGAGCACCTTCACTTTAGACCTTCACATATACCATATCATGATCATACCATATTTCACATAATAATGACGACAAGGCTATGTTCATAACTTAAATAACAATTGAACACCGCCAGTATAAATTGACCAAACCAATCAATACAATTCAACATCAATTCTATACAAAATAATATAATTAGGTCAAGTCACCACCTTCTAATAGCCATCATCCCATTCCTTAGCCTTTTCAACCAATTCACATTACAAAAGCTCTTACCAATATCAATGTGCATCATACTAAGCCAACAATCAATCCATATCAATGATCCAACAACATACAATATAAACATCAACATTATAAGTCAAATTATGAATAATTCTATCATGATCTATACATAATTCAATAGCCCAATAAAATCTACACATGAATTCAATATGATTAAGCCATAATCAATTCACCCACTTAAGAGCGAAAATTAGGAATTCAAGGAATACATGGATTAATGGAAGTTTTGATCTTAAAACAACCAATTAACTTCAATTACTTCATAAAACATTGATTTAAACCTTTTTATGTATAAACCCATGCCTAGAATTCAAAATAGGATTTCAAGGTTTTTGAACATCTTTGAAAATCCTTTGGAATTGGATCCTTGAATGACATAAGAATCAAGTATGAAATCACCATACATTACTTGAAGAAATCAAACGAAATTGAATAAGAATCAATTAAGAATTTCAATTCTAGGTTCAACTTGACTTCAAGCTTCCATGGAGATTTTGCAGAAACTTCTTTTGATCTTGGGTTTAGATTTTGAATAATGAAATTTGAGTCTAGGTTTTAGAGATTTAACTAACTTAAAACACAAAAAATCACCCAAAATAACCATCTAGGACTTAATTGGTACGTGGGGTGAATTTCCCAATTCAACTTTCACTAGGCTGAGACCTGCAAGAAATTCCAGGCCCAAACGATGGTTGCAAGCAATGTCCCATCAACTGACCAACGGATCTTCTGCAGGTCCGCGGTTTTGGTTAGAGGCTCACAAATTGGGGTATAATCTCCCACAACTAAGTTTGGAGCCACAAACCCTTTTGACAGATTGTCGATTAGACCACGGTTTGTAGTTTTGGTTCGTTGGTTGGACTGCTTTTTGGCGGCTTTCTTCCAAGGTTTGGGTCCTCCTCAAGGACACTTAGGGAGGTCCTTGGGGAGTCATAGCGGAATGTTTCAATCCTGAATATTTTCATCTAGGTGTTATATCCCTCTCCTATCAATTTGGACACCAAACAACACGTAAAATATATGAAGGCACATTAGCACACACAAAGGCTAACTTTTGAACGTCTTGGTCATTCTTTGGTGTTTAACTTCAAACCTCTTCAAATTGACTTAAAATTCTAATATTCGTTATTTTAGCACTTTATTAACTCATAACACATGATAGGCTCTAACTGAAGCTAACTCATTTTGAGAGTTGTGACAGACTTGGTGTCTAGGTGGGCCTTTTAGGAGCCTACCTTCTCTTTTAATCAAGGATGAAATCACCATACATTAATTGAAGAAAACAAACGAAATTGAATAAGAATCAATGAAGAATTTCAATTCTAGGTTCAACTTGACTTCAAGCTTCCATGGAGGTTTTGGAGAATTTTCTTTTGATCTTGGGTTTAGATTCTGAATTATGAAATCTTAGTCTAGGTTTTAGAGATTTAAATAACTTAAAATACCAAAAATAACCCAAAATAACCATCCAGGACTTAATTGGTACGTGGGGTGAATTTCTCAATTCAACTTTCACTAGGCTGAGACCTGCACAAAATTCCAGGCCCAAATATGGTTGCAAGCAATGTCCCATCGACTGACCAATGGATCTTCTGCAGGTCCGTGGTTTTAGTTAGAGGCTCCCAAATTGGGGTATAATCTCCCACAACTCAGTTTGTATCCACGAACCCTTTTGACAGATTGTCGATTAGACCACGGTCCGTAGTTTTGGGTCGTTGGTTGGATTGCTTTTTGGCAGCATTCTTCCAAGGTTTGGGTCCTCCTCAAGGACACTTAGGGAGGTCCTTGGGGAGTCATAGTGGAATGTTTCAACCCTGAATATTTTCATCTAGGTTTTAGAGCCCTATCCTATAAATTTAGACTCCAAACAACACATTAAATATATGGAGGCACACTAGCACACACAAAGGCTAACTTTTGAACGTCTTGGTCATTCTTTGACGTTTCACTTCAAACCTCTTCAAATTGACTTAAAATGCTAATATTCATTATTTTAACACTTTATTACCTCATAAAACACATGATAGGCTCTAACTGAAGCTAACTCATTTTGAGAGTTGTGACACACTTGGTGTGTAGGTGGTCCTTTTAGGAGCCTACATTCTATTTTAATCTATACCTCTTTTGTAGACGTTCAATACATCTTGGACATTAATTTGTAATGATAAGTCACCTCATAGGGACGTTATGAATGCGGGTAGGTGTAGTACAACACTTCAAAAATCAAAGACGTATTCTAGAGCATTGTAACACTTTGAGAATCTAAGACGTGTTCTAGAGCCTAACATAAGTGTCGTAAGATATAGAAACTATTTAAAGGTTCATTTTAATTAATATAAGTCATTTCGGAGGTTTAGAAACCAAAACGCCCAAGAACATTCATGATGTTCGGAATTAGTAAAAGGAGGTACTAGCGTGCCTTAGCCTATTTGACTAGCTTTTAGGAATCAAAAATGCATGAAAATTGGTGGAAGGGTTTCCAACATGTCTTTAAGTTGATTAATGGTTGAAACTTCTGGGTATGACTACCAAAGTACCAACCAAGGCCCCTTGAGGAGGACTCTTGCATATTGGGGTCAAGGACTGCCGAGGCTGTGTGCACCCATGAAGGTAATCGACGGGGCGTGTGTGGATCAATGGGACATCGATGACATCCGTCGACCCAAACTTTGCCAAATACTTGAAGGGACTCTTTTGCGTAGTTTGTGGACTTAGCTACGGATGTGCAGCACAGAAGGGGGGGTTGGTCGTCGATTGACCCACGATCCGTCGATCATGGTGTCGTTTGTGAAGGCCTAATTTTCTGCACATTTTAATTTCGTTCCAATTAATTAAGGGGTTAGTTCGTTAGTTAAGGGTTAAGGGAAACCTGATTAATTTATTTAACACCCCATATAAATACCTCAACCCTATTAGACTAATCTAAACTCTCATAACTCACAAACCCAAAATATGTTCTTTCTCTCTCTAATGAAGGACTCCATTGAAGACCAAGCTAGGGGAGGGTTTAAGGGATGAAAAGAGTCAAGTTTCACCATCAATCTTGATCAATTAGTAAGTTATGGGATCTAATTCACCTTTGGGACTCCTTTCCTCAAAGGGTTCCTTCAAAGTAATTTTCAAAAGTTGAGTTTTCATGTGGGTCTTTCCCAATCTCGAAATTGATCTTGTGAATTAACTTTTTTTTATTTATATTTTGGGTAGTTTAACATGTATTCTAACTTAATGATGTAGTATGTCTAAGGATTGGTGTAAATTGTCGAAGATGGCCCATTCCCCTTGATCCTAGGTTATGTTCATAACATGAATTGTGTAATGTTGGTTCAATTGACTTTGTTATTGATTGAATTACTATCCTGTGATGTTATTTTATCAACTATGAATACATTAATATTAATTAAAGGCATATATATGCTAGTTCTTGAGTAGTTGATCTAGGTTATGAAACATGTTGTGAATCTGACTTAAGGATTTTATATTAAGCTATGAACTAGTGATGAATTATGATATAGTGATGTAATTGGACATGTTATTCAACTGGTTGTTGTTGTGTGATGATATTAATCCACTATTGGGTTGATTTAAGGGTTTATGGTAAGACCTTGATGATGGATTATGAAAGAGACTTGATAAGTCTTATGGTCCCTGTTCTTTACTTCAAATTATGGTTAATTGTGATTAAGTCGTGATGTTGTTTTAAAGTATGCCTTGTATTAGGATTGATAGGGTTGGAATGATGTTGAATTGAAATGTCTTGACTATTATTTGTGAGTTGTTGGCTAAGATGTAAATGTTTTAAGGATGGTGAATGATTTACCAATGTGCCTTATTATGAAGTGATATGTAAATGTGCCAACCTCACTTATATGAATTGTAATGAAAGGATTTATACTCATACAATTCTTATTGAGCTATGATGATGATGATTATTTAAGTGATAGACCCTATGACCTAAACTAAGTTATAATTGTTAATAAAGGCTTAAAGACATTTCAAAAAGGGACTCTAGCTTAGCACCGAGTGAACTAGTGTGAGGAGTGTCCCTTTCTCACATAGGAATGGTAGGATCACTAATGTACTCTTGAGATTGGAGACTATAATGCATGTAGCATAAAGAGGGTACCAATCATATCTCCTAGTTCTTAAACTATGTTTCCCCCGTAGGAATACTAGCTATTGGATTCACATTGTTACTATGTTCATGTATTGGTACTACCTTGGCAAGTAGTCCACCTTATTTCTGTGTAGGCTTCCATGACACTGGATTCCACAATTAGCTCATGTAGTCTATGTCGGTTAAGGTAAGATGTTACCAATAGGTAAAATAAAGTAATGAATGAACTCTAACGAGGATGAACTAAGAGTTTTAGCTTAGCGTAGGTAGGGGTATGGGACTCTACCTATACATTACACTAGTTAGCCTTGAGGAAAGTCTTAGAAGGATGTTCTTATGTATGTATATTCTTATAAACGTAAATTATATGTATATAATGATCTTACATATAAATGACATTATCTGATGTTGGTTGTCCTTATGAATATGTATTTGGTATCTATTGGTAAAGTATAATGATATGTATTCTTAAATAATGTGTCATGTGAAGCTGGATGTTGTCCATGGTTGTTGTTAAGTTACTTGATTGAGTAAGGTTATGGGGCTTTGCTTAGTCATTGCACTGTTGACTTAATGAGGGTTCATGGGTTATTTTCTTGCTTTAGCTATGTATCCAACTATATGATATGCATGTTAACTTGACTAGACTTGATATTGTTGTTCTTGTGATATACATGCCTATGACTAAATGAACATGTCTATTTGTTCTATGGTCTTGTTGAATATGCATAAATGTTTTAATGAAAAGTGCATACTCATTGAAATGTCCCTTTTCTTAGCATGATTTCAAAGTATGTGTGCATATGATCTCATACTTAGTACAAGTGGTGTACTAACCCCATTTTCTCACTTTTCCCCAATATTTTAGGTTCCGATCTTTGAAGGCTCTTTGAGACAACTTTGAAAAAGACTTGGAATTTCTCAATAATCCAACTAGGTAGGTCCTCACTTTTCGAGTGTGATGCCAATATCTGGCTTATGAAGGCTTTTTAGTTTTAAGACTCTTATGTTCTTTCTCTTTTCATTTAAGTACAAATTGTATATCCTATATGTGGCCCTTTTACATTGATGTATGGCCTATGTAAAAATTGTTATAATCTTGTTATAAGGTTACGAGATGAGAAACTCTTTAAAGACTATGTTATATCTTATATATACTTATATGCAATAAAAGTAGAAGACTATATAATCTTCCTATACGAAGTGTCTATGTAGACTCGATACGAATATATTATGTGTATGTAGAGGTTTATGTAAACCTCCACATAGAAGTAATGAAAACTTTTAAATTATTCCGCTTTTTTAACCTATGAATGTAAATATGTATGCTAAGAGGCTAGTCTTAGTCCTCAGAAAGGATGACGATGCCGGTTACGTCTAAAGGGTTGCTCCCCGGATGTGACAAACTTGGTATCAGAGCATGAGGTTGAATATCTTTGATGTCGATATCCACCTCAACCACGTCAATATATATTCGTGCTCATAATTGTGAAGCGCGCCACACTTATGAATAGGAATCTATGTGATGCATACGAAACTCTCTTTCTTGGAAATACAATATTGTGCATCTAGAGTATACTTATTGTATGCTTTATCCTAAACCTTGTATTTTGATTATAGGCAATGAATACCCAAAAGAATGCGGCACGAATACTTAACAAAGAGATTGCCAATGCGGAAGTTCCTCCCCGTGATGATCAAGTCCCTCCTCTTGAAGAAGATACTAATGATGACCAATCTCCGGTCAATCCTCTCCCTTTGTATAGATGGTTACATAAGGGCTTCCCTTTTTCAAATGGCCCAAGCCTTTACTTCACAAGCCCAAGTCGTCACTACTCAATCCCAAGCCATGACGTCCCAAGCTAACCGGGAGGTTGTACCCCGACCAAATAAATAAGTTTCTACCGTAGCCTTCCATCTAAGGTATTTCACTAGGATGAATCCTCTAATTTTTTATGGGTCCAAGTTCGAAAAATATCCCCAAGAGTTCATTGATGAAGTTTACAAGATCCTTTATGTTATCGGTTGACTACTAGTGAGAAGGCCTAGTTAGATACTTACCAACTCAAAGATGTGGCTCAAACTTGGTACGTCCAATTGAAGGACAATAGGCCTCTAAGGGATGGAATGGTGACTTGGGAGATCTTCTAGAAGGATTTTCTTGATCGATTCTTTCCTAGGGAAATGAGGGAAGCCAAAGTGGTGGAGTTTATCGACCTTCATCAAGGAGGTATGAGTGTGCTTGAATACTCATTTAAATTCACTAAATTTTCCAAGTATGCTCCTTCTTTGGTTTCCGATCATAGGGATGAAATGAGTCATTTTTTGTGGGGGTGCCGGATGATTTGCAAGAGGAGTGTCATTTTTCCATGCTACATGAAAATATGAACATTTCTCATGTCATGGTTCATGCTTGAAAAGTGGAAGAGTCAAGGGCTAAGAGAAAAAGTAGAGATGCCTAGACGGCAAGATCTTTTGATAGTGGTTCTTCAAAGGGTAGGCTTGATATCCAAGACAAGCCTATGTTCAAGAAGAGGTTTTCTAGTCAAGTTCCATCCAAGTTCCCTAAGGCTAGGGAGGATAGGTGTCTAACTCTACGTCTAAAAATGGAGGGAGCACTAGTTCACCAACTAAGAAGCAAACTTGTGAAAGGTGTGGCAAGAAACATTATGGTGATTGCCTTAAGGGAACGGATAATTTTTTCGGTAGTGGTAAAAGTGGATACAAGGTTAAGGATTGCGCTAAAGTGAAGGGTCAAGATAAGGGTGGTAGTCAAGCTCAAGCAAGTAGTTCTAATGATGCTCCTAAGAAGAATAGCTTCTATGCTCTCCGCTTTAGGGGTGAGCAAGAGACTTATCCCAATGTGGTGATCGTTATGTTGAAAGTCTTCTCCATTTATGTATATGATTTAATTGATCCCAGTGCTACATTGTCATTTGTTACTCCTATTGTAGCTAAAAAAGTTTGACATTTTTCCCGATAACTTGCATGAACCTTTTCAAGTGTCTACCACGGTTGATGAGTCGGCTGTTGCAAAAAGGGTGTATAGAAATTGCGCTATAATGTTGCCCAATAGAGTTTCTTATGTTGAACTTGTAGATTATGATATGTTTGATTTTTATTTTATTTTGGGTATGGATTTGTTGAATGCTTATTGATTGTAGAACATGGGTGGTGAAGTTCAACTTTTCAAATGAACCCATTCTTGAGTGGAAGGGGGGAAATTCTATTTATAGAGGTCATATTATATCTTGTCTAAAAGCATGCAAAATGATCGCTAATGTTTGTTTATATCATATAGTAAGAGTCAAGGATTTAGACTCCGAAATTTCTCCTATTGAGTTGGTCCCCGTAGTGAGTAAATTTTCGGATGTCTTTCTTAATGATATTTCCAGTATTATCCATAACGGAAAATTGATTTTGGTATCGATTTGCTACAGGATACAAATCTCATTTCAATTCCTCCTTATCGGATGGCTCCGGCCGAATTAAAAGAGTTGAAGTCTCAACTCAAAGATTTACTAGATAAAGGCTTCATTAGACCTAGTATTTGTCCGTGGGGTGCTCCCGTTTTGTTTGTGAAGAAGAAGGATGGGTCCCTTAGAATGTGCATTAATTATTGCCAACTCAACAAAGTCACTATTAAGAACAAGTATCCTCTCCCTCAAATTGACGACTCGTTTGATCAACTCCAAGGGGCAAGTTAATTTCGAAAATTGACTTGAGGTCGGGGTATCACTAACTTAGGGTGAGAGGTAAGAATATACCAAAGACGGAATTTTGTACTAGATATGGTCACTATGAGTTCTTAGTAAAGTCCATTGGTCTCACTAATGCTCCGGCGACGTTTAAACACCTAACGAATAGGGGGTTTTGACGTTACTAGATTTATTTGTCATTGTGTTCATTGACGACATCTTGGTATATTCGAATAATGAGGGTGAACACATGGGTCATTTGAGAGAGGTGTTGCAAGTACTTAAAGAACATCAATTGTTTGCCAAGTATAACAAATGTGAGTTTTGGTTGAGGGCGATGTCATTCCTTGGTCATATAATCTCTAGTGAGGGGGTTGAGATTGATCCAAGAAAAACGGAGGCAGTGAGAAATTGGCTGAGACAATTGACTCCAACCGACATTATGAGTTCCTTGGATCTAGAAATTTATTATCAAAGGTTTGTGGATGATTTTGCATCCATCGCATCTCTCTTGTCTACTTTGACCCAAAAGAGTAAGAAGTTTGAATAGTCGGAGGCATGTGAGAAAATATTCCAAATCTTGAAAGATAGGCTTACTTCCACTTTGGTGTTGACTTTACCAGAGGGTACAAAGGGATTCATTGTGTATTGTGATGTGTCCCGAGTGGGTTTGGGGTGTCTGTTTATGCAAAATGAGAAAGTTATCCCATATGCTTCTATACAACTTAAGGTGCATGAGGAGAACTATCCAACTCGTGACCTTGAGTTAGAGGCCGTGGTATTTTCCTTAAAAATATAAAGGCATTACTTGTATGGTGTTCATGTTGATGTGTATACCAATCACAAGAGTCTCCAATATGTATTTACTGAAAAGGAATTGAATCTTTGATAAAGAAGATAGTTAGAATTGTTGAAAGATTACGACATGAGTATTCTCTATCACCCCTACAAGGACAATGTGGTTGCCAATACTCTAAGTCGTATGACAATGGCTACTGTGTCTCATGCAGAGGAAGCCAAGAAAGACCTAGTGAAAGATGTTCACAGGTATGCTAGATTGGGTGTAAGATTGGATGATTCTCAAAATGGTGGTTCTATGGTCCATCATGACTCGAAGTCATATTCAGTGGTTGAGGTGAAGTCTAAACAACACCTTGATCAACCATTAATGGAGTATAATGAATCGGGTCTTTGTAAGCTTAATGAGTCATTCTCCTTAGGGGGATGGTGTCTTGACGTATCAAGGAAGTTTGTTTGTTCCCAATGTAGATGGTTTGAGGAACCGGATTCTTGAGGAAGTTCATGGTTCCCCTTACTCCATTCATTCGGGTTCGACAAATACGTATCATGACCTTAGGGAAGTGTATTGGTTGGAAGGTTTGAAAAGGATATAGAGGAGTTCGTTGCTAAGTGTCCAAATTGACAATAAGTGAAAATCCAACATCAAAAGTCGCAATGTTAACTTCAAGAAATCCAAATTCCTACTTGGAAGTGGGAAGACATCAATATGGATTTTTTGGTAGGTTTGCCTAAGACTCAAAAACAGCATGACTCCATATGGGTGGTGGTTGAAAGGTTGACCAAGTCCGCTCATTTTATTCCCGTCAATTCTACTTATTCGGCCGAGGAATATGCAAAGATATTCATAGATGAGATTGTGTGTCGTCATGTTATTCCGTTATCCATCATATCGGATAGGGGTGCACAATTTAAATCTAGGTTTTGGAGGTCATTCCAAGAAGGGCTGGGTACAAAGGTGAAGTTAAGTACCGCTTTTCATCCCCAAACGGATGGTCAAGCGGAGCGTACTATTCAAACACTTGAGGATATGCATAGAGCTTGTGTCATTAACTTCAAGGGAAGTTAGGATAAGCACTTGCCTTTGGTGGAGTTTGCTTACAATAATAGTTTACATTCATCCACGTACATGGCTCCGTATGAAGACTTGTATGGTAGGAGGTGTAGATCTCCTATTAGGTGGTTTGAAGTCGGTGAGTCTTGGATTCTTGGTCTGGATTTGATTTATATGACTTTGGAAAAAGTTCACATCATAAGGAACCGGTTGCAAACGGCCTATAGCGTCAAAAGTCTTATGCCGATCATAGGAGAAGGAATTTAGAGTTTGAAGAAGGTTATAAAGTGTACTTGAAAATTTCACATATGAATGGGGTGGTTAGATTTCGCAAGAAAGGGAAGTTAAGTCCTCGTTATGTAGGTCTTTATTAAATCTTGCAAAGGGTTGTGAAGGTTGCCTATGAGTTCAGACTCCCTAATTAATTGGCTACGGTTCATCTAGTTTTCCATGTTTCCATGCTTCGGAAGTGTATCGGTGATCCCGAGTCTATTATTCCTATTGAGGTCTTGGTGTGAAGTATAACCTCTTTTATGAGGAAGTTCCAGTTCAAATCCTTGATAGGCAAGTAAAGAGCTTGAGAAATAAATAGGTGCCTTCCGTAAAGGTGTTATGCAAGAATCACCTTGTTGAGGGTGCAACATGGGAGGCAGAGGCCGACATGAAGTACCGTTACCCTCATATATTTGATAACTAAGGTTATTTACTTCTATTAATAATAAAAATAATGACTAAACATTGAAGTTTCTTGATTTTTGGTGAAGTTTTACAAAATTTGTATTTTTTAATGTTGTTGCAGTGACTTGCACTGAAGTATGCTAAAAATTGCAATTTTTCTTGTTTGAGTTATGTTGTGTGTTTTGATATGGTGAGTCTGTATGAAATAATATGTAGCATGTTGATAAGTTGAACTTTGACATAGTTAACTCATAAATGCTATAATGAGCTCTTCTTGTTGTGAGAAGGATATTTCTCATAATGTAATGTTGAGCCTTAGGTGTAGTAATCGAAGTTTTAAATTACCTTGTGTAAGTGGTATGGTTGATGTTTTTAATTATTGTTGTTGGTTGGGCTTCTAGTATTGAGTCTATTCCTTCCTTCAAAAGATTTTTAGTGTCATACGGGGACGAATGTTCCTAAGGTGGGGGGGGGGGATAATGTAACACTTTGAAAATCCAAGGCATGAACTAGAACCTAACATATGTGTCATAAGGTTTAGACACCTTTTTAAGGTCCGTTTTAATGAATATAAGTCATTTAGGAAGTCTAGAAACCAAAATGTCCAAGAACGTCCATGAAGTTCGGAAACTAGTTCAAGGAGGTACTAGCGTGCCTTAGCCTATTTGACTGGCTTTTAGAAGTCGAAAATGCATTAAAATTGGTGGAAGGGTTTGTAACATGTGTTTAAATTGATTCATGTTGGAATGTACGGGTACAACTCCCCAATGAAAAAACAAGGGCCCTTGAGGAGGACCATTGCATTTGGGGGTCAAAGACTTCCTTGGCAGTGTGCACCCCTGAATGGAATCGACGGGGCGTGTGTGGATCGACGGGGCTTGGTCATATCCGTATACCAACACTTAGCAAAATCCTTGAAGGGACTCTCTTACACAGTCTCTGAACTTACCTATGGATGTGCAGCACGGAAGGGGGGTTGGCCTTAGATTGACCCACGATCCGTCGATCGTGGTGCCGTCTATGAAGGCCTAATTTTCTGCACGTTTTAAGTTAGTTCCAATTAATTAATTAAGGGGTTAGGTATTTAGTTTGTGGTTAAGGGAAGCCTAATTAATTTAATTAACACCTCGTATAAAGACTCCAACCCCATTAGACTAATCTAAACTCTCATAACTCACAAACCCAAACTCTATTCCTTCTCTCTTCTTTATCTCTATAGAGAAGGAATCCATTGAAGAGCAAGCTAGGGGAGGGTTTAAGGGCTTCAAAGAGTCAATTTTCACAATCAATCTTCATCAATTAGTAATGTAGGAGATCTAATTCACCTTTTCGACTCCTTTCCCCAAAGGGTTTCTTCAAAGTAATTTTCAAAAGTTGAATTTTCAAGTGGGTCTTTCCCAATCTCGAAATTAATCTTGTGAATTACCTTGTTTATAATTTATTTATGATATTTTGGGTAAATCAACATATATTTTAACTTAATGATGTAGTATCTCAAAGGATTGGTCTAAATTGTTGAATACGACCCATTCCCCTTAACCCTAGGTTATATTCTTAATATGAATTGTGTAATGTTGGTTCAATTGACTTGGTTATTGATTGAATTAATATAATGTTATTTTATCAACTATTAATAGATTAATATGAATTTATAGTCATATCATGCTAGTTTTTTAGTAGTTGATCTATGTTATGAAACATGTCGTGAATATGACCTAAGTCTTTTATCTTAAGCTATGAACTAGTGATGAATTGTGTTATAGTGATGTAACTGGAATTGTTATTTTATTGGTTGTTGTTGTGTGATGATATTACACTCCTATTGGGTTGAGTTAAGGGTTTATGGTACGACCTTGATAATGGATTATAAAGGAGACATGGTAAGTCTTATGATCCCTATTATTTACTTCAAATTATGGTTAATTGTGATTAAGTCATGATGTTGTATTGGGTTATGCCTTGTATTAGGATTGATAGGGTTGCAATGATGTTGAATTGAAATGTCTTAACTATGATTTGTGAGGTGTTGTCTAAGATAAAAATGTTATAAGGATGGTGAATGATTTACCAAAGTGCCTTATTATGAAGTGATATGTAAATGTGGTAACTCACTTATATGAATTGTAATGAAAGGATTTATACTCATGCAATTCTTATTGAGATATGATGATGATTATTATATAAGGTATAGGTCCTATGACCTAAACTAAGTTATCATTGTTAATAAAGGCTTAAAGACATTTCAAAAAACGACTCTAGCTTAGCACCGAGTGAACTAGAAAGAGGAGTGCCTATTCCCACATAGGGAAGGTTGGATCACTAATGTAATCTTGAGATCAGAGACTATAATACATGTAGCATAAATAGGGTCCAAATTATATCTCCTATTTCTTGAACTATGTTGTCCCCATAGGAATACTAGCTAGTGAACCCAAGTAATTGCTATGTTCTTGTATTGATACTACCTTGATAAGTACTCCACCTTCTTTTGGTGTAGATTTCCATGACACCGGATTCCAAAATTAGCTTATGTGGTCTATATCGGTTAATGCAAGATGTTTTAAAAAGGTTAAATGAAGGAATGAATGAACTCTAACAAGGATGAATTAAGAGGTTTAGCTTAGTCTAGGTAGGGGTATGGGACTCTACCTATATAATGCATTAGTTAGCCTTGAGGAAAGTCTTAGAAGGATGTTCTTATATATACAGATGCTTATAAATGTAAATAATACGCATATAATGATCCTACATGTAAATGACATTATGTGATGTTGGTTGTCCTTATGAATATGTATTTGGTCTCTATTGGTAAAGTATGATGATATATATTCTTAACTGATGTGTCATGTGAAGTTGGATGTTGTTCATGATTCTTGTTGAGTAACTTGATTGAGTAAGGTTATGGGGCTTTGCTCAGTCATTGAACTTTTTGACTTAATAAGGGTTCATGGGTGATTGTCTTTCCTTATCTATGTATTCAACAGTATGATATGCATGTTGACTTTACTAGACTTGATGTTGTTGTTCTTGTGATATACATGCCTATGACTAAATGAACATGTCCTATTGGTTGGTATGATCTTGTTGAATGTGGATAAACGTTTTAATGAAAAGTGCATACTCATTTAAATGTCCCTTTTTTAGCATGATTTCAGAGAATGTTTGCATATGATCTCATATTTAGTACAAGTAGTTTACTATCCCAATTTCTCCTTTTTCCCCTACATTTTAGGTTTCGGTCGTTGAAAGCTCTTTGAGATGACTTTGAAGAAGACTTGGAATTTCTCAATCATCCAACTAGGTAGGTCCCCACTTTCTGAGTGTGATGCCAATATCAAGCTTATGAAGTTTTTTTAGTTTTAAGACTCTTATATTCTATCTCTTTTTATTTGAGTACGGATTGTATAGCCTATATGTGGCTCTTTAACATTGATGTATGGGCTATGCCCAAATTGCTATAATCTTGTTAGATGGTTATGAGATGAGACACTCTTTAAAGACTATGTTCTATCTTATATATACTTATGTGCAATAAAAGTAGAACACTATGTAATCTTCTTATACGAAGGGTCTATGTATACTCGATACGAATATATTATGTGTATGTCGAGGTCTATGTAAACCTCCATATACAAGTAATGAAAAGTTTTAAATTATTCCGCTTTTTTAACCTATGAATGTCATGATGTATGTTAAGAGGCTAGTCTTAGTCCTCAAAAATGACGACGCCGGTTACGTCGAGGGGATGCTCCCCGGATGTGACAGGTAATTTAAGCCTTGCAGAGATGATGACATTGCCATGAGGAGTAAATGACTAACGTTTGTTTTGTTTTTCCCTATATAAAAACCGAGCGTTGATCCATAACGTGTGTCGTTCTCAAAGTCTCTCTTCCCTTTTGTCCATTTATTTGTTTATAATTATAATTTTTTGGGGTAGCTTAATTAAAATAATAAATTGTTTTTTTATCTGTTTGTTCATTTTCTTTCTTCTCACTTGTCTCTTAATTTATATTTATTCTTTATTTATTGTTATCACCTATTTTAGCATGTAAATTAACTAAACAAAATAATAAATGAAGTGACAAACTTTGTACTTGTAATCCCCACATAAAGTGCAGGAGATACGGCCAGGACCCATATTTATTTTCCTCGAGGGACGCCCAACACCTTCCCATTGTGGTAATTTGAACCCTTACCCTGATCTCACGTTCATTGATCTTAGTTTAAATTTAGATAGGTTAGATAGGTGTCATAACACACCTTAATTTGTTAGGTGCCGACTCTTCAATCCAATTCAAAACACAAAAGAGTTGTTAGGTTATAACCTATTTTTCAAAAAATGGGGTGCGACATTGTGGAAGAAGAAGGAAAAACTAGAGAAGTAGTTGAGTAAGAAGAAAAAAAACAAAAAGAAGTTGAGGAAGAAGAAGGAAAAAATAGAGAAGCGGTTGAGGAAGAAAAAGAAAAAAATACATGAAGTTAATAAAGACATAGAAAAACAAAAACAAGGTGTGGAAAAATAACAAGAAAAAAAAAAGAAGTTGAGGATGATGATGGGATCAAAACTATCAATGCACACACTTTCCCAGTGTATTTGCAGCCTAATGCTACTGGTGATATCATTATCAGTGTTTGCATTGGAATTCCAATGACCTAGACTAGAGCCTCACATATTGAATAATGCTTTAAAACGGTGTTTCCAGGCCTAAATAATGGTAATTAACTTTATTAGGAAGTGTTAGAGTCTATACGTCAAGAAACTGACGTCCGAAGACGTCAAAGTGATCTAGTGTGCCTTTAGGTCTTGGATGGGGTTTAAAGAGTCGTATGAGGGTCAAATCTTGTAATAAGACCTTGAACATATGTTATTACGTGTTTAGGGTAAAAAGGTTTAGGTACAACCCCACAAGGACCACCGTATGGGTCCTTGAGGAGGACCCAACCTTTTACCCTAAAAGCTATTAAAAACAGTGTGGAACCACTAGAGCCACCAACGAGCCATCGATGGTGCTCGTCGGTCTATACTTAGACTCTTCCCCCTTGATACCCAAAAAGGGACTCTCTGTCGCAAACCGCGTTTGACCCATACGGTCTATGGTTGGGACGAGGGGGCCTTGATGGGGTCTTGTCGATTGACCCCCAATCTAACTACATCTACACGAGTTAAGTAGGTGTGTTAGGCAATTGGTTAATTAATTAATGATTAGGGACGGTTATATTAGTTGGTTAAGGATTATTTAACTATCCTAAGTGATTAACTAACCTAACACCCCATATTCCCAAAAAACCCAAAAGCTCTCATCTCTCCCTAGTTTCTCTCACAACAACAAAGACGTTACTGAAGAAGAAGATCGAGTTCTATATAGGGCTTCAAGATCAAGGCTTTACTTCACCAATATTCAAGGATTCTCAAGGTATGGAAGAAATTCACTCTTGGGACCTTTTCCCCAGAGGTTCTTTAAAATTTGATTTCAATGGTCTTCAAAACGCTTGCTACCATCCAATTTCGTGTGTCTTCTTTCTAAATTCAGTTGTTGTTCTTAATTCAATTATAAGTGATGAATTCTGCATGTTTGTGAGTTTATTTATGAACTACTATAGACTTTGAACTAATTCCACAAAAATTCCCTTGAATACTCTTCATCTCCTAACCCTAATGTCACACTCGGTCCTAGACCCTAGATGAGAACAACGTCGTTAACCTCTCAGAGGTCGCAGACAAGCCTCTTCTTAGCTTTCATCACAATCATACAGTTAAATTTAGCAAAAAATTTAAGACTTTTAACTTTACGAAGTATACTTAGACTTCATATAATTCTTGCATAAGAGTGATATACTAACAGCTCAAAATAAACAGCCATCTATTAATAGACTGAACAATTGAAATGAAGAATTCATAATATCATTAAGAGTTTCCGAACCGGCCTTAATACAAAAGCTTGAACAAATGGTTTAAAGGAAATGCTAGGGAAAACATCCACTAGCTATGTCTAATCTACGAAATCTAGAAAATAAAGCGTAGGCATCCTCCAATACAAGAGGACCTACCAAAGTTTGGAGGTACTAGTCGAAACATCTTCAACAAATCTTCAATCTCTTTCAAGGACCTGCACCTATAAAAAATAGTAATTTTATATGGGTTAGTACGCACTTGTACTAAGTATGGTTGTATGCACATAAACACATAAGGACTATGCATGATCAAGGAAAGCTCTTCCTATAGCAACATGCTATTTTTGGAAAGTGAAGTCACTTCACTTTCCTAATTCGTTATTTACGAATCATGCTATGAATATGACATATTTTCATGCATTTAAAGCGCACAACTCATTTTTTATATGAACATAAGACCTTGGAATTATGAACATAATTTTAGAACAACTCAAGCAAAATTTAATATTTTTGCTCCCCTTAGGCCGAGAGCTCCCTCTGCCAGACTAAGTTTATTTTTCAGTTTTTTTGTGTGTGTTTAGTTAAATGATCTCCTTTGATCCTATGTTTTGCTAACGAGTGCAATGATTCAATGTAGTCCCATTGCTACAATGAACCAAGTAAGTAATCCAAAAGACAAAGGAAATAATTTGACTACCCTACTCACAAGTTATTCATTCCATTCTTGTTAAATTGGGCATGAAGTCTTTATAAGTCAATCTTTATGATCTATGCCCATTATTCGATCATTTGCATAATATAAAGTTTCTGGGTCATATATTTATACTCCAATTGATGATTCATTACATTTTGCTCCCTTTATTGGCATAAGCCAATAACTGTTAAAACTTCATTCTTATCAAACACTATGACTTGATATAATTAGGCTTTTGCTTACTTAGTTCACTTTGAACTTAAATTTCTTCTTCTTTGATGTCATGTTCACGTTGAATATGCTAGGTTGACTTAAGATATTTTTTGAATCTTTCAATTGGGATCTTTCTGTGCAGTGACTAAGAATGACTTACATCATTACTTAGTCTAACCTCACCCTTTGGTCATCCTATCCGAACACCTCTCATCTTCCAAGTTCTTTCTTGCTTACTTACTTTCTTAAAGAAATCTTTAGCAGTAACCGACATAGATCATGTGAGCTAACATGAAATTCATTGTCTTCCCCATACTGAAAAGAGGTGGTTCACCGGCTAAAGTGAAACTGAGTGCTTCATAGCTTTCTTAGGTGGATCCACTAGCTAGTAACCTATGTTGGTGAAATAGTTAAAAGACTAGGAGAATTTGGAGACCCTTATCCAGCTTGGTGGTAGTCTCATCTCATGAGGCTTACATATGCTTGCACAAGCTGATTACTAGTCTATCGGTGCTTAGCTCAATTTATCATACTTTACAACTTTTAGAGTTGACTCACACATTATGGAAGCTTGCTTCTATATGAGGTATATTTAGCCCAATGGATGACTTTTCATCCCTTTCTATACTTGATTAATGTGAACTTAAAACTTATATTATCATTATGGTGTGAATGAGAGTTGCCTCACGATTTCTAACACCCTCGTATGTGAGTATCTTTAACATAATTGATTAGGTGAAAGTGAGACTTGTCTCACTTCCTTTAACACCCCATTCTGTGGTTAATTTCATAACTCATAAGCTTTTAATTATTTCATTAATCACCTTATCTTGTTAAATGTTATTTTATAGTCTTGTACCATTATTTATGAGAGTTATAAGGACTTATTCGATGTGCTACTATGTTCACAAGTTCATTTAGATAGGGTATGTTGGGAATTGTCCCAATCATTGGCATACCCTAGGTTATGAGTTCATTGGGCATACACAATCTTCCCTGGTATCTAAGCACATCATCCCCCTTAGGGAGAATGTTTATTCAGCTTACTCAATAGGGAGTCTTTCAACTCCATGAGTACTGGGTCGAGATGTTGCTTAGCTTTAACATCGATAACAAATGAGGATTGAGAACTGGAATGAACTGAAACACCCCCACATGGTGTATCTACCAACCGTACACCTAACCTAGGCAATTGGTGTACCTCTTTAACCAGCTCCTTCTTCTCATCATCAATATGAGACACACTAGCCATTCTGAATCGGCTCAAAGCATTGGCCACTACATTGGTCTTACCTGGGTAATAGTAGACACTCATGCCATAATTCCTTAGCAGCTCTATCCATCTTCTCTGACGAAGATTGAATTCTCTTTGTGTAAAAATTTGCTGAAGAGTTTTATGGTTAGTAAATATACTAACATGTACACCATATATGTAATGTCTCCAAAGTTTTAACGCAAATACCACAGCATCTAACTCAAGATCATGGGTAAGATAATTCTTCTTGTGGATTTTCAACTGTATTGATGCATATGCAATCACTTTGCCATCATGCATAAGAACACATCTCAAACCTACTCGAGAAGCATGAAAGTACACCACATACCCTTCACCACTCCTCGGCAATGTGAGAACTGGGGCTAAGTGAGTCGGTCTTTGAGCTCTTGAAAGCTCTTTTCACAAGTTTCAGACTACTCAAACTTTGCCTTCTTCTTTGTTAAAGCTGTCAATGGAGCAGCAATAGCATAAAAGCCCTCAATAAACCTACGATTGTAATTAGGCAAACCCAAGAAACTCTGGATGTTTGTAGGAGTGAGGGGTCTCGGCCTGTTCTTTAGTGACTCAATATTTTTTGGATCAACCTCTACACCCTGGTCGGACACAACATGACCAAGGAAGGTCACTGATCTCAACCAAAACTCACATTAGCTAAATTTTGCATACAGCTGATGTTCCCTGAGTACTTCCAATGTCATTCTCAAATGATGTTCATGCTCTTCTCTTGTCTTAGAGTATATGAGGATGTCATCTATGAACACTATGACAAAAGAATAAAGGTATTCACGGAAGACCCTATTCATAAGGTCCATAAACGCGGCTGGTGCATTAGTGAGACCACAGGACATAACAAGAAACTCGTAATAACCATACCTAGTATGGAAGGCAGTCTGAGGAATGTCCTCTTGTCTCACTCTAAGCAGGTGATACACTGACCGGAGATCTATTTTAGAAGTGAAACTTGAACCTTGGAGCTAATCAAATAGATCATCAATTCTTGGAAGAGGGTATTTGTTCTTTATAGTGACTTTGTTGAGTTGCCGATAATCGATACACATTCTAAGGGTTCCATCCTTTTTTTAACAAACAATACTGGAGCACCCCATATATGCTCGGCTGGATGAACCCCATATAGATCTTTTAACTGCAACTTTGACTCTTTGAGTTCAGCTGGAGCCATTCTATAGGGAGGAACGGTAATTGGTTTGGTGTTGGGATCTAAGTCAATACAAAAGTCAATTTTGTGTTCAGGAGGGATTCTTGGTAAATCCTCGAGAAAGACATTTTGAAACTCATTCACTATGGACACAGAGTCTATGGAAGGAACTTCATGGCCTAAGTCATTGACTCTGACTAAGTGGTATAAATACCCCTTGGATAACATCTTATTGACTTTAAGATGGGAAACTATTTTGCCTATTGGATTTGAACTACGCCCTTCCCATCCCAGCTCTAACTCATTAGGAAACTGAAACCTTACTATCCTATTTCAACAGTCTATGGTAGCATAGCATTAATGGAGCCAATCCATACCCAAAATTATACCAAAGTCAAGCATGCTTAATTCAATTAGGTCAACATAGGTAACTCCATCAAGAACAGTTATTGCGAAATCTCTATATACTCTTTTAACTCTAATGTTGTCTCCTATGGTAGTACTAACTAGAAAAGGTTCATGCAAGATCTCCAGAAGCAAGTAAAATGTACTAGCTACTAAAGGAGTAACAAAAGACAAGGTGGATCCTGGATCTAATAATGCATACACATGAAAATTAAAGACATGCAATGTACCAGCGACCACATCAGCTGACTTCTCCTACTCATCGCTACCTTTCAAAGAATAGAACATGTTCCTCTTGGGAGGCTCGGCTGCAGCAGTAGGATTAGACAGAGGTAGAGTATCTGCCTTGGCCTGATTCATCACATGTGGGCAGTCCCTGATGATGTGCCCACTCTTGTCGCACCCATAGTAGGAATTAGAAACTACCATGCACTAACCTCCATGCAAACGGCTAGACATACCACACGGCTTTCTGTCATGTTGGGCATTTCTATCATTGCCCTTATTTGGGCCTGACTTGTCCCCTTAGGCATTAGTGTTCCTGGAAGGAGTAGGATTACCGAGTGATGGTGCCCCTTCTTGAACTTGGGCCTGTCCTGGACTCCAAACAAACTCCTACCAGTTCTAGAACTAGCCTGATCTGAGGGCCTAGGCTTCTTGCCTTCTCGACCTGTCTTCCTCCGATGACTCTCCTCCACTTTTTGTGCATGTACCATCAACCTAGGAAGGTCCATGTTATCATGCAACATGGCTTCCCAACATTCCTCCTCCAGATCATCCAATACACCAATCACAAACCTGCTCATCTCATCCCTTCTACTGGACACCAGGGAAGAACCATATTTGGAAAGCTTAACAAACTTCAAAGAGTATTCCTTGACTTACATACCTCCCTGACGTAGGTTGATGAACTCCTCAATATTAGCCTCTCTTTGCTCTCTGGGAAAGAACCTCTCTAGGAATGTTGTGTTGAAAATGTCCCAAGTGATGGGGCCATCTACCTACATCTTGTACCATACTTGAGCCACATCCTTGAGATGGTATGCAACCAACTCAGCATTCTCCTCTTCAATAACACCCATACCACAGAGAATCTTGTGGACCTCGTCCACAAACTCTTGGGGATCCTTATTGGTTCTAGACCGGACGTAAACTAGAGGATTCATCCTGGTGAAATCTCTTAGTCTACTAGTCTTGGTGCTAGCATGTGGGTTCTCCATGGGAGCACCCTCTCTAGTGCCCTGGGCTGTGATAGCCTGTGGTTGAGAAGTGATGCCTTGGTCCATCTGAACCAGTGTTTCTCTCATTTCTTCATCCGTTAACGCAGTTGGGTTGACAAGCACTTGCACTCCAGCAGTTAGGGCTTGAGGAGGAGCTTGGTTTCCCCCAGCAGCTGCTTCTCTAACTCTCTTGCCTGCGTTTCTTCTTGTGTTCATTTTTCTACACGCACACACAAGAAGGAAGTTAGATGCTAGAACGACACAAAATATAAAAACTCTACACAGCACGATAAAAAGTAGAATAAGGGAAGATTCTTAACATCACTAAGTCTCTAAGTCATGGCTGTGGTGCACTTCACAACCATAAGGTAGAAAATAAGCAATGTGGTTGTTTTAAGCCTTAGTTCCTAGGTAATTTAACATCATGCTCTGATACCAAGTTTGTCACACCTCGGTCCTAGACACTAGATGAGATCGGCGTCGTTAACCTCTCAGAGGTCGCAGACAAGCCTCATCTTAGCTTTCATCACACATACAGTTAAATTTAGTGGAAAATTTAAAACTTTTTAAATTCACTGAAGTGTACATAGACTTCATATAATTCTTGCATGAGAGTGATATACTAACATTTCAAAATAAACAACCATCTATTAACAGATTGAACCATTCAAATGAAGAATTCATAATATCATTAATAGTTGCCAAACCGTCCTTAATACAAAATCTTGAACGAATGGTTGAAAAGAAATGCTTGGGACAACATCAACTAGCTATGTCTAATCTATTAAATCTAGAAAATAAAGTGTAGGCATCCTCGAACTCAAGAGGACCTACATTAGTCAGGAGGTACTAGTCCAAACAGCTTCAACAAATCTTCAATCTTCTTCAAGGACCTGCACCTATAAAAAAAAGTAGTTATTGTATATAGGTTAGTACACACTTGTACTAAGTATGGGTGTAGGAAATCTCTTACTATAGCAACATGCTATTTTTGGAAAGTGAAGTCACTTCACTTTCCCTAATTCGATATTTATGAATCATGCTATAAATATGAAATATTTTCATGCATTGAAGGCACACAACTCATTTATATATATGAACATAAGACCTTGGAATCATGAACATAATTTTAGAACAACTCAAGCAAAATATAATATTTTTGCTACCCTTAGGCCGAGAGCTCCCTCTCCCAGACTTTAGTTTATTTTTCAGTCTTTTCTTCTTTTTGTTGTGTAGTTCAATGATCCTTTGATCCTATATTTTGCTTACGATTGCAATGATTCATTGTAGTCCCATTGCTACAATGAATCAAGTAAGTAATCGAAAAGACTAAGGAAATGATTTGACTACCCTACTCACAAGTTAATCTTCCATTCTTGTTAAATTGGGCATGAAGTCTTTATAAACCAATAGTTATTGACTACGCCCATCATTTGATCATTTGCATAATATAAAGATGCTAGGGAATATATTCATACTCCAATTTCTCCCTTTATTAGCATAAGCCAATAACTATTAAAACTTCATTCTTATCGAACATTGATAATTTCATATACTTAGGCTTTTGCTTACTTACTTCACTTTGAACTTACATTTCATCTTCTTTGATCTCATGTTCACTTTGAACATGATAGGTTGACTTAGGATATTCTTGTATGACTTCCATTGGGATCTTTCTTTGCAATGACTAAGAATGACTTACGTCATTACTTAGTCTAACCTCACCCTTTGTTATCCTATTCGAACACCCCTCGTCTTCCTAGTTCTTTCTTTCTTTCCTACTTACTTCTTAAATAAATCTTTAGCATTAACCAACATAGATCATGTGAGCTAACATGAAATCCAGTGTCTTCCCTATACTGAAAAGAGGTAGTTCACCTGACAAAGTGAAATTGAATACTTCTTAGCTTTCTTAGGTGGATCCACTAGCTAGTAAACTATGCTGGCAACATAGTTCAAAGACTAGGAGAATTTGGAGATCCTTATCAACCTTGGTGGTAGTCTCATATCATGAGGCTTACATATGCTTGGACAAGCTCAATACTACTCTAGCAGTGTGTAGCTCAATTTATCATACTTTAATCCTTTTAGAGTTGACTCGCATATTATGGAAGCTTGCCTTTAGTATGAGGTATGCTTAGCTCAATGGATGACTTGTCATTCCTTTCTATACTTGATGAATGTGAACTTAAATCTTACATTATCATTATGGTGTGAATGAGACTTGCCTCACGATTTCTAACACCCTCTTATGTAAGTATCTTTAACATAATTGATTAGGTGCAAGTTAGACTTGTCTCACTTCCTTTAACACCCCATTCTGTGGTCAATTTCATAACTCATAAGATTTTAGTTATTTCATTAATCACCTTATCTTGTTCAATGTTATTTTGTAGTCTTGTACCATTATTTATGAAAGTTATAAGGACTTATTCAATGTGCTACTATGTTCACAAGTTCATTTAGATAGGGTATGTTGGGACTTGTCCCAATCATTGGCATACCCTAGATTATGAGTTCATTGAGTTACATCTCTTCAAGTCAATCTTTAACATGTATTTGGCCTTACAAGAAAAATCATAATTTAAATTGGCCATATAAGATTGGTATTAATTAGTCATTGGCCAATTCTATTACATATTTTGGAAATAATGTTGGTGGCCAATTTATTGGCCTAAACCAAACTTTCACTAAACGCTTTTCATGATATCATCACTAGCCAAGTCAATTAACTTCATGTATATACTATAGTAATTCATCATTTTAAGCAAGCCAAATTTTAACATTTGATAATCATAAGAACAATTCAGTGCTTAGTTTGGCCAAGCTATAAAGTTTATTTGACATTGAAGAAATATTAACTAGCTTTGATTCTCATTCTTATTTCTTCTTGAAAACATTGCATTCCAAACACTTACAAACATATCTACTGTAAACACACACAGTAATCAAAACCTTCATTCCTTTCAACAGTAAACTGAATTTCATAAATGACTTATAACAATTTAATCTTCTTGAACACAATTAGGCATTACAACCTTTCTTATCTCATGTAAATGATACTCTAATCGTACGGATCTAACCTATAGGTCTCATTCGACATTATCAAATCACAAAAACCTACACATAATGATCAGTTAGCACCACATGCCAACAACATGCTCAATATTGGCATTATACATACTATTAGAACCGGAAATAGGGAGAACTAGGTAGATGGACATTCGACAATTTCATTGGGAACAACTCTAGTTTCAGTTTTCTTGAATTTAAAATGTTTGAAAAGTCTCTAGGGGAATGGAATCCAAGAGATAAAACCAATACCTTGATGTAGAATTGAATCTACGAAGATCACCCTGTACTTTGCATGAAAATTATGAAGAATTGCCTTGAAATCTCCTAAGGAGAACCGAGAGTATTTTTCTATTTTTTCTCACGTTTGTTCACTATTTTTCAATCGTGGGTTTCTACTGGATAAAAGTGAGTCTAGTATTAGGAACTTAATATTTAATAGTTCAACTTAGGCTAATTAACTTAATTAAATAAATCAATTAGCTAATTACCAAAACGCCCCTCCTAAATTGACTAAAAATAGGAGAGCATTTGACTTAGCCAAATTCTGAAAATTTGCTAAGAGTCTTGGGTTTGACCATGAATTTAAATTAATTAATTAAGTTGTCAATTTAATTAATTAAGTGACCTAGGGCAATTACTAAAGTACCCTTCAGTCACTAGGACCATAAGCAACCCCTTTGGACCATCCAAGGTTAGGTACTAGGATGTTTATTTAGTTAGTTACTCGGCTAGTGTCACCCGATTAGGTCTAAGGATTTCGAGTAGACTAGTTAATTCAATTTAGTTAGACCTAGGTTAGTTAGCTAGTTATTTAAGTTAGTAGATCCTAGGATTGGTTAGGAAGCTCAGCCCCACGTGGCTTGGCCCGACGCATGCTGGACCCCTAACCGCCCTAACCGAATCGGTTAGGCTTGGTCGTTTGGTGTCTCGGTCATAGCACATGTGCTTGCACATGTGTTTCCGTGCACTTTCCTGATCTACATGATCATTTTAAATGATCATGTGCTATGTTACCTAGGCTTGACACTTGGATGCCTCGTAGCTACTGTGTGTAAGCTAAGAAAACAAAAAATTTAGCTTAGGGTCTTCATTGCAAGTACAATTCCTAAACAAGCTTGGATTGGAGCATTTAAACATCAAAGTGTATTTTAAGAACAGATAAATTGTCTAACACCCTTAAGCCAATATTCTCTAACATGCCCAATATTACTCAATATTGGGCATTGGGATGCCTATGTACCCCAATACATATTCTTAAAACCTAATAGAATCTTCACTAGACAAGTACATTTTATGGAGTGTTACACCTAACTTGTGATTTAGGTTTATTTATGATTATGGAAGATGTAATTGAATGTATTTTTGTGTATATTACTATTATATGATGATTATGATTGAATTTTTGGGTAAAGATCATTGAATTGAAAGGGAACTCTTGAAAGAGCTTTCTTGAAGGATAATAGTAAGATCGTCAAGTTCATGAGTACTTCATGGTAATAATGTTAGTATATTCTTGATGTTTTTGTTCAATTGAAGTATGAATATGTGAGTATGATAGGAAGATGATGAGATTATGAATGTAATAGCATGATAAAAAAAAGTTATGAACTGTGAGAACATGATAGGTGTATTATTATAAGAGACTGGAGGTGATTCCTATGTGCATCTATTTACTATGTTTATGGGGTTGATATTCTCACATAATGTTGGGTTATGATGAAAGTACTTTCTCATCCTAGAACCTAGGATCTATGAACATGATATATGAGGGGCTAGAATCCTAAGACCTATAATATAAGATATTGACAAAAAAGACTCTAAGATACTTCAAAAAGGGAATATTTAGCGTAGCACCGAGTGAACATGACAATGAGAGGTGTCCCTTACAATGAGAAAGGTAGGTTCACCCAAGGTCTCATGTGGTGGAAACTATGATGTGAATTAGCAGGGAGAGGGTTTTAGTAACAACCACCTAGATACTTAACTATGTGCCCCATAGGAACCTAGCTAGTAGATCCACGTAGATGTTATTATGATGTATATGTCCTACCTTGGCTAGTAGGATACCCTTCTTTCGGTGTGAGGGGTTCACACTGAATTCCATGTTTAGATCACATAGTCAATTGTCGGTTATGGTAAAGTTTCTAGAAACTTAAATGAATGAATGAAACTAAAAAGTTGAATACTACAACGAGAATTACTTAATAGTTAAACTTAGTGTAGGTAAGGGTATGGGAATTTACCTATACATTGCACAAGTGGACCTTGAGGGGAGTCTTAGGGTTTATTCTTTATGTACTTATATTTTGAATGAAATGCATAATGTTGATTCTATATGATATTAGTTTCATATGTTATCCATTATGTTGGTTTAACTTGATATGCATGATGTTGATCTAGATTGTTATGTATGATGTTGACTACACTTGTTATAATGTTATATGTTGTAAAGACAATGCTTATGGTCTCTTTCCTAGTTATGGGGTTTCACATAGACATTGCACTAGTTGGCTTGGATTGGAATTGTGAGTAAGGTATTTTGATATATATATGAAATGTATTCTAAGCATTAATTGTTGACAATGGCTTCATTATGATGTTTTCTTGCTCATGAAGATAAATTTGGTTCATTGTTGTTGTGTTGTGGACTTGCACATGCTTGGTATGTGCATAAAGGCTTTTCAAGTGACTTCGCATGATTTTGAACAAAATGTCCTTTTTAGCGTGTTTCTAAATGTTTTACTTGCATATGTCTTCATACTTAGTACATGTGGTTTGTACTATCCCATATTATCTTTTATTTCTACAACAATGTAGGTTCAGGCCATTGAAGGGTTTCAAGGCCAATTTTCAACAAGCTTGGATAGATCCCCAAACTGGTGAGTACTCAAGTCTGAGGACGAAAGTCGTCAATCTAGTTATTGTTATTTGGTTAGTCTAAAGACAATGTTCTATTCCTTATCTTTTGAGATTGTTGTACTTTTTTATGATATATCGTAGTAGTGTAAGGGTTATGTCCCAAATCATGTCCTTTTATGTTAAATGGTTTATGTGAGACAATGTAGACTATTTTCATCAAATGACTTGAACTTCAAATAATGTTTTAAATGCTATGATGAATGTTAAGGGCTTGTGTAAGGCCTCTAAAAGGACGAAAATGTTGGTTACGACTAGGGGGGCTCCTTGGTCATAACAAACTTGGTATTAGAGCAAGAGGTTGAATAATCTTAAGAATGATGTCTTACAAAAACACGTCTATCTAAAGTCTTGCTCATAATTGTGAAGCGCGCCACAATTAGGAATTAGAGGCTATGTGATGCTTAGGAAATTCTCATATCCTTTCGTATTCCTAGGTCGTGCCTCAAGATTCTTCACTCCATGTGTCCTTTTATTCTAATCCTTTTCTTGTGGTTATAGGATATGACTACTAGAAGGGAAGCCGCAAGAAGTGTTTAAGAGGAGATTGGTAATGCAGAAGCTCCTCCCAAAGACAATCAAATTCTTCCCCAAGACAACCAAGCTCCTTCTCAAGAACAAGTTCCTCAAGGTGACCAAGCTCCGGTCAATCCTCCAACTATGGCGTATAAAGAGATAAAGATGACTTTCGTAAACTTAGAACAAGCCATGACTACTCAAGATTGAGTTGTAACCACTCAAACTAAAGCTATGACGGCTCAAGAAAATTTAGAAGTTGCACCCGGTGTGAATCAAAATGCTAGTACCATGGCTTCTCGCTTGAGGGACTTTACAAGGATGAACACTCCCATGTTCTTTCGGTATAAAGTGAATATATACCCCCCAGACTTTCTTGATGAGGTGTATAAGATCTTGTGTTCTATGGGGGTGAGTTCAAATGATAAGGTTGAGCTAGCGGCTTACCAACTCAAGGACGTGACTCAAACATGGTACACTCAATGCAAAGGCAATGGGGTTTTGAAAGCGGGTCTCATAAGTTAGGAAATCTTTAGGAGGGCATTTATTGATAGGTTTTTCCCAAGGGAGAAAATAGAGGCAAAAGTGGAAGAGTTCATCAACCTTCATCAAGAAGGTATGAGTGTGCACGCATACTCTTTGAAATTCACTAAGTTTTCTAAGTATGCCTCTTCTTTGGTGTCTAATCCTAGAGATGAAATGAACTGTTTTGTGACAGGTGTGTTGGATGATCTTGTGGAAGAATGTTGTGTGGCAATGCTTCATGACAAAATGGACATTTCTCGTGATGGTGCATGATCAACAAGTTGAGGAGAGTAGGCTAAAGAGGAAGAATAGGGAGGGCAAGAGGGCAAGGTCCTATGATGAGGTACTTCTAAGGGTAAGTTTGAAATCCAACACAAGCCAAAGTGTAAGAAGAGATTCTCCAACCAAGTTCCTTATAATTTCCCAAGGGCTAACAAGGATAGGGTTTATAACCCTAAGCCTCAAGGGGGAAAAGTTGGTGGTTCTCAAGGTGAGAAAAGGGAACGGATACTATTTGTTTTGTGGAAAGAGTGGACACATGGTGAGAGATTTTCCCATGGTCAAGACTTAAAAGTAGGTAGAGTAATCAAGCACAAGCTAGTGGCCCAAGTTTCTATGCTCCTAAGAAGAACCGCTTCAATGCTCTCAAATCTAGGGGTTATCAAGAGGGCTCTCCCAATGTTGTTACTGGTATGTTGCAAGTATTTCTAATTAATTTTTATGCATTTCTAGATTTCGGTGCCACTTTATATTTTGTAACTCCTTTGGTGGCTATAAAGTTTGATATGATCCTCGATGTCTTGATTGAACCTTTTTTGGTTTCACCCCGGTGGGTGACTCCGTTGTTTCTAAAAGAGTCAATAGGAGTTGTCCAATATTAGTGTCCAATAGAGTTACATTGTTTGTTTTGGTAGAACTTGATATGATGGACTTTGATTTCATATTTGGAATGGATTGGTTACATGTTTTTTTGCTTCAATTGATTGTAGAACAAGGGTACTTAAATTCTGATTACCTTGCACATAAGCATTATTTTATTTACATTCAATTATATACATGCTTAGACATTCATTCATTACATAACACACTTTAACATGCTTCACTTAGTCATATAATTCATTTAGACATAATCTGTGGCATACTTCTCATAACAAGCTTCATAAGCCACATTAACAAGAATAACAACATAATCATCTTACTTCACATAATAAGCCTTCATGGACTCATTCGCAATACACAAGTAACTTCACATTCATACATTTCAAGTAAACACCGCCAGCAAAGGTGGACCATACCACTCAAGAGCATTTTATAAATAAAGCTAAACAACATAACCAGCTTACCCTTTATCCAAGCTTCCATCACCTATAATATTTTACTCAACATTTCATCATAATATAGCCCTTAGGGCAGTATCTAAACCACAATATATCAACACAAGGAAACCAAAGCTCAAAGACTACAAAATTATGATCATTCAACTCATTCCTTAAGCCAAAATTTGATAAAAAGCTTTAACATATTTTCATTGAAGTTTTAGCATTAAAATAACTAACTAACACTAGAAACAGCATATTTGAATCATTTAAAATGTTTTCATGCAAGACCTATATTCAGAGTTAAAGATTGACGAAGTTAGGGTTGAAAACCCTTTTTGAAAATCTATTAGAAGTGACTCGTTGAATGGAAGAGAGTTAAAGGGTGACTACCATAACCCAAATATATGAAAACCCACTGATTTTTTATCAAGAAACGACCACCAACACCCCTCTTAGTTCTTCCTTGAGTCCAAGCTTCTATTTGGTTTTAGAGAGAGTCTTTCTTGAGAGAGGGTTTTGGATTTTAGGAAATGAAGTCTAAAATTAGGTCTAAGGGTTCGAAATATCTTAACATACCTAAAATACCCTAAAAATATCTTCCAAGATTTATAAAATAATTGGGTGAATTTACCAAACACCCCAAGCCAAAGAAGAACTTTTGATAGCTTTTTGGCAGCACCAACGACTCCTCCATTGACGGATCGATTGCCAATCGATGCCCCGTTGATGGGGGTTCGTCGATTGAGACTGAGCCTACTTCATGTGAAGGCTTTGATATCCTTGTAGGCCTAGTCGACACCCAAGGTTGACGGACCGTCCCTTGTGGTCGTTGATGATCAGTGCTTAGCAGCATCCTGCCAAAGAGATGGGGTCCTCTTCTAGGGACCCTCGTAGGTCCTAGGTGGGGTCATACCCATACATTAAACCCCTATATCAAGTCATGTAGGTCTTACAAACATTCCACATCAATTTCGATTAAAACAAACACGTAGAACTCACTAAAACACATAAAGACACACAAGCACAATGTAAGACATATCTTCCAAGCGTCATGGACGTTCTTGGATGTTTGACCTCCAAACGTCACCACACTTCACACAGTGCCTAAAAATATAATTATAATTCATTTTAACATAAAACTAACTCATGAAACATTCACAAAGCTCTAGTTCACCCTAGTTCGTTTGAGGGTGTTATAGTTATATGAGGTCAATACAATGTTTATGGTCTTTTTGCTAGGTGAATTAGTGTATGTGGGGTTACGGGGCTTCACATAGATATTGCACTAGTTTGCTTGGATTGGAATTTGTGAGTAAAGTGTTGTGATATATTGACGAAATGTATTTTAAGTATGAATTGTTGACTATGGCTTCATTATGATGTATTCTTGAATATGATGATAAAAATAGTTCATTGTTGTTGTATTGTGAATTTGTATATGCTTACAATGTTCATAAAGGCTTTTAATGTGACTTACCATGCTTTTGAACAAAATGTCCTTTTTAGTATGTTTCTAAATGTTTTATTTGCATATGTCTTCATACTTAGTACATGTGGTTTGTACTAACACATATTCTCTTCTATTTCTACAATAATGTAGGTTCGGGCCATTGAAGGGTTTCAAGGCCAATCTTCAAGAAGCTTGGATATATCCCCAAATTGGTGAGTCCTCAAGTCTGAGGACGAAAGCTGTCAATCTAGTTATTGTTATTTGATTAGTCTAAAGACAATGTTCTATTCCTTATCTTTTGAGACTATGTTGTACTTTCTTATGAGATATTGGAATAGTGTCAGGGCTATGTCCTTAATCTTGTACTCATATGTTAGATGGTTTTTGTGAGACAATGTAGACTATTTTCGGTACACTTGAACTTCAAATGTTAAGTTTTAATTATCCGTATTTTTCTACCTATGAAATGCAATGATGAATGCTAAAGGCTTGTTTAAGGTCTCTAATAGGACGAAGACGCCGGTTACAACTAGGGGGTGCTTCCCAGTCGTGACAATGAGGGAAGCCATGGGAATAAGTTTCGACACCTTCAAGATCTTGCTCAAAAATTTGGGTTTGGAAGATTTTTTTAGGAATAGTTGTTTTTGTAATTTTCTTGATTTACCAGAGAAAATTAATGCATGTTTTCAAATTACCATGGTCTATGAACTTCTGAAAAGAACATCCATTTTTCGAAATCGTGAAAGGAAAGATGAGGTTTTGATTAATTATTCTACCATTTCGTTCTTCTTTGGCAGAAGAGAGTTTGTCATAGTTTCAGGGTTAAAATGTCATCCTCCTTCTGATCCAATGCCTAAATGCATAGTAAAAAAAAGAACCATGGAGACGAAAGAAAGGAGAAAAGAAAGAAACAAGACAGTTAACTTAGGAGCATGATTTTGTGGCCCTTGTTGGCACAAGCTTCAAAAATCCCGATTTAATAGTTTGTTGAATGAAGAGTATACATCAATGAAGCACAAGGAGTAATTGTGCTTACTTAGGTTTGTACATATTGTACTTTTGTACAAAGATGTCAACAACAACATATCTCTTAAATGGGTGAATTTATCTCAGGATATTGAGATTTTCAACAACTATCCTTTGGGTCATGACAGCTTTGAATTAACTATCAAATATTTGTTGAAACCTTTAGAAGAAAAGACCAATAAGATATCTGGATTTCCATGGTCTTTCATGGTAAACATAATTATTCTTAATATTTTTATATTATATTGAATAATTCAACATTTGATATGTGGCATGTTTTCCTTTTTTATAGGCTTGGGAATTTGAAGTCATTCCTCATTTGACCCATCAAGTAAATGTAGAAGAACAACTCTCATCTCCAAGGATATTGAGATGGCTGAGAGCAAAAAATGTAAAACATCCTCTAGATCTCTTCAACCCTCCTCGTGATGTAGTAAGCTGAAGTTGTTATATTAAAATTTCGAAATTGTCATATATATCAATTGTTTCTACAAATGAGGCATATGTTGCTATAGATGGGCCATTTGTTGTTGCGGATGCCCCATATAAAACAATAGATGCATCATTTGTTGCAACAGTTGACCCATCGGTAACAACATCTGACCCAAATATTTCTACATATGGTGCATATGTCGCGACATGTGACACAATTGTTCCTACAGATGCCCATATGTTGCAACATATGACCCCATATGTAACAACATTTGGCCCAAATATTCTAATAGATGACTTAATTTTATAAATTTTGGTTGTGAACCCATGGCTTGTCTCGATAGAAGATGAATTGCAAATGTCATTTCTAATTAGTCTAGGGTTGGTGGAAACCTTATTTGATCCTGTTTTGCGTAGAGTTAAAATGAAAAAGGTTGGAGCAAGAAGCAGCAAAAGAGATATGGTTGATAATGACTTAGTTGTTTTTATGGGGTTGATGTTAGTCGTTGTACTGATGTTGGTGTTGGTGTTGATATTTGTGGTGCTTCTGGACAAAACCAAGGGGCTACCTCTTGTAGAAGATGATCTGGCTTTCTCAATGAGAAGTTCAAGAAACAAGATGGAGAATCTATCATGTATCTTCAAACATTGACTCAGGTTGTCAATCAATTTGAAAATAACAGGGGGGTCAAGGGCATTCTATCAAACAATGTTCGGCATCTATAGACTCTACTGGTCCAGAGAGGGAAAAAATCTTCTACCAAAGCAATACAAAATTTGAAGAAGAAGATCTATGGAGAATTGCCAATGGTCGTAGCAGAGGAAGTGCTGGAGTCCAAATATGTGAATCGCTATAATTGTGTTGCTATAGCTGAAAAAAAGTGTTGGAGATGACCACATATAAGTAAGTATATGCGTGCACAATACAGCATGTATTATTTTTAGTGGAGAAGATTTCAGCAACATGACAAGCACAGAAATTTGGTGGGAATAATGGGTAATGTTTCTCTACTAGTACCTTCAATTTTTAATGTTCCTTTTTATCTTTTCAATGATTACTCTTCTTTACTCTTTAATATGATTTTTTATTTTAGTATATTGATGAAATTCTCTCGTTCATGCGGGAGATACCCAGAGTACTATGATTCAAAAGATAGAATCCTAGATCTCTAGTTCTATTCCAACTTCAAACCAAGGTATGACAAAATCAGCGAGGAGGCAACAACAGTTGGTGGAACAAGCTTTACGCAATTAATTAATGAGTTTGAATGAAATGAAAATATGATTAACAATGTCAGGGGCATTAAACTATATCCTGGAGGCATGGATTGGATTGATGCAAAAAAGGATTTTGATAGTCATGAACCTAAACAAAACTCACTTTGTGACTCTTGAGATCCTCATGCATGATGGTTGCATGAATGTTTATGACAGTGAGCTGATGGGTATGAAACATGCCGAGCCAAGATCAAAGTCAGTACATGCCACAAGAAAATTCAGAGGGGTACCAACCACAAATGTAGAGGGAGCAACCCAATTAGCAATCCTCCAACATAAGCGTGGAGGAGATGCTGAAAAAGATCATGGCTAATCAAGCCCAGTTAGCTGCTGAAGTGAGAAATAATCAGTTAGCTACACAAAACCTAGAGAAGTAATTTGGGCACTTCGCTAGTTCCCAGAATTTACGACCACAAGGAGGTTTGCCTGGCAACACCGACCCAAATCCTAAAAAGATGAACACGGTTGGTACGGAGTGGGTTGCAGTTGGAAGAGTTAGCTCCTAAAACAAGATACAATGATATGGCAGGAAAATAAACTAAACCAACAGAGGTTTCCCCTGAGGAGAATGAAGCAGCTGCACCAGCAGAAGAAGTCCAATCAATAGTGAGATCACCTCATCCATTTCCTCAGAAGTTCAAGAAACAAAAAGAGGAGGAATGTTTTGGTAAGTTTCTATCTCTTTTAGAACAAGTTCACATTAACTTGTAATTGGTGGATGTTTTGAGTGTATACCCAGGTATGCAAAGTATGTGACGGACATTATTGCTAATAAAAGGAGGCTAACAGGGTATGAGACTGTTGCACTCAATGAAGTATGCAACTCCAGAAACCAGAATAGGCTGCCCATCAAACTAAAAGATTTGGGTAGCTTCACCGTGCAGATTACTATAGGGCAGAGCATCCATGACTGATGGTTGTATGATCTAGGAGTGAGAATTAATTTGATGCCGACTTCTTTGTATAAAAAATTTGGGTTGGTAGTCCTAAACAAACTACCATAATTTAACAGTTGGCAGATATATCCGTAACTAGACATGAGGATGTTGTGGAAGTTGTATAAGTACTAAACAAACTACCATAATTTTACAGATGGCAGATATATCCGTAACTAGACATGAGGGTGTTGTGGAATTTGTATAAGTACAAGTGGGATATCTAATTTTCCCAATGAACTTTTAGTCTTGAATTTTGAGCATGATCCGAAAGTCCCTTGGGCGACCATTCTTAGCAACTGGTAAGCGATGATAGATGTGGCAGCTGGGCATCTTACTATGACAGATCATGATAAAGTAAAAGTTTTTGATGTGTACAAAACCTTGAAAATGCTAGTTGCATATGAGGAGTTGTCTTCCCTTACAATGATAGATCTTGAGGCAGAACCAAGCATATTGCATCAAAGGATCCTCTAAAGCGAGTGTTGGTGGGTGATAACATTTATGGAGATGTTGAGGAACATGAAATTGTGCAATTCCTAGATGTGTCACTGATAATCATTGTTGGAGAGCGATGGGAGCCTTTGAAAACGGTATTGGGTCCTCTACCAAAACCCTTCAATGAGGAAGAGCCTAAGATTGAGTTGAAAGCACTGCCAGCCCACCTCAGGTATGCATTTTTGGGTGAAGATAAAACTTAACCATTTATATTGTCTGCAGCATTATCTGACGAACAGGTGAAGGCTGCATTACTGATTCTAAAAAGAAGGAAAGTAGCTCTAGGATGGCAAATGTGTGACATCCATGGTATTAGTCCTGCTCTATGTATGCACAAGATATATGGAAGAAGGGTACAAGGAAAGTGCACATCATTAGCGGAGACTAAATCCATTGATAAAGGATGTTGTCAGGAAATATGTAATCAAGTGGTTGGATGCAGGGATAGTGTACTCATTATCAAATAGCAAGTAGGTAACTCTAGTGCAATATGTTCCCAAGAAGGGCGGAATGATAATGGTGACAAATGAAAAAGAATGAGTTGGTCCCCATAAGAACAGTGACTAGGTGAAAGATATGTATAGACTACAAGAAACTCAATGAAGCCACCATGAAAGACCACTATCCAATACTTTTTATTGATCAAGAGCTAGATAGGTTGTCTAGCCAATAGTATTATTGTTTCCTTGATGGTTATTTAGGGTAAAATCAGATAGTCATTTCACTTGAGGATCAAGAGAAGCCAGATTCAGTTGCCCATATGGCACGTATGCGTACGAAGGTATGCCATTTGTGTTTTCTAATTCCCCAACCACATTTCAGAGATATATTATGGCAATATTTCATGATATGGTGGAAAGCTTTATTGAAGTGTTCGTGTACAACTTTTCGGTGTTTTGTGAGTCTTTCGATATTTGCTTAACTAACCTTGACAAAGTTCTTGTTTGGTTTCCAAAGACTAATTTGGTGGTGAATTAGGAGAAGTGCCACTTTTTTATTAGAGAAGGAATTGTGTTAGGGCACAAGCATCCAAAACTGGACTTGAGGTGGACAAAGACAAGGTGGAAGTGATGGAGAAGTTTCCACCTCCAATATCTATGAAGGGAGTGTGAAGCTTCCTTGGTCGTGCTGGATTTTAGAAGAGGTTCATCAAGGACTTCTCTAAAACAGCAAGACCTATATGCAACTTATTAGAGAAAGAGATGAAGTTTGTGTTTGATGAGAAATGTTTGCAGGCTTTCAAATTGTTGAAGTAGAAGTTGATTGAAGCTAAGATTCTTACTGCTCCAAATTGGCAACTTCCCTTCGAGCTGATGTGTGATGCTAGTGATATAGAAGTAGGGGCAATGCTTGGATAGAGAAAAGACAAGATGTTCTACTCCATCTACTATGCGATCAAAACACTTGATACAACTCAATCAAACTACACATTTAACTGATAAGGAGATGTTCATTTTGGTGTATGCATTTGACAAATTCAGATCATATTTGATGGGAACCATAGTGATAGTCTACATCGATCATGCATCCATTTGGTACTTAATCAATAAGAAGGATGCCAAACCTAGGTTTATTAGGTGGATCCTACTAGTACAAGAGTTTAATCAGGAAATCTGAGATAGAAATGGAACTGAGAACCAAATAGCTGATCATATGTCTTGACTAGAAGACTCATCGCACGTGAAAAATGAGGACATATTCGTGAAGAGTTTCCTAATGAGAAGTTGCTTTCGCTGGATATTGCTTAGGTATCGTGGTATGCAGATATTGTGAACTTTTTGGTGAGTTGCTTAATTCCACCTGGGAAATCAACACATCAGAAGTAGAGGTTGAAGTATGATGCACACTTCTACATATAGGATGAGCCCTATTTGTTCAAGCAAGGTCCAGATCAGATGATGCAAAAGAGCATAGCTGACCAGGAGGTGACACAAGTACTAGAGAGTTTCCATGCGCCGCCATATAGTGGACATCATGGAGGTGAAAGATCTGCGCATAAGGTATTGCAATCCATTTTCTTTTTCCCTACCTTATTTAAAGATGTTGCTTTGTTTGTTAAAGGTTGCGATTAGTGCCGGATAATTGGCACCAAATCAAGGAGGTATGAGATGTAATTGAACATTACACTAGAGGTGGAGATCTTTGACATGTTGGGGATAGAATTCATGAACATTGGCCATCGTCCCAAGGTAATCAATACATCCTATTTGTTGTGGATTATGTGTCCAAGTGGGTGGAGGTTGTGTCATTACCAACAAATGATGCCAAAGTTGTAATGGAATTCATCCGAAAGCACATCTTCACCTTGTTTAGGACACCAAGGTCCATAATCAGTGACAAAGGTACGCACTTTATAACTCAGTGCATAGTCTTTTAGATAAGTATAGGGTGAGGCACAAAGTAGCTACAACATATCATCCCCAAACTAGTGGTGAGGTTTAAGTATCGAAGATGAAGGTCAAAAAGATCATCCAAAATACTGTGAATGCCCAACAAAAAGATTGGGCTGACAAGCTAGATGATGCCTTATGGGTGTATCATTACAAAATACCGATATGGACTCCTTCGTATCGAATGGTGTTTGGAAAAGCTTGTCACTTCCCAAATGAGTTAGAGAATAAGGCGTATTGGGCTATTAAGAAGCTGAATCTAGATGTTGAGTTAGTGGGTAGGGAAAGGATCACACAGCTGCACGAACTAGAAGAGTTTAGGCTGCATGCCTATGAAAATGCAAGCAATATAAAGGAAAGGCCAAGAGGTGGAATGACAAACACATTATGTCACTCACCTTTGGTCTAAGTCGAGTGGTCCATTTGAAGTGGTGATATTGACTCAACACAATGCTATGGAATTGTGAAACAAGTATAAGAGCTCTACTTTCCTTTTAAATGGGCAATGAGTTGAGCATTACTTTGGTAAGGATGTGGATCTGGATCTTGAAGCGCTCACATTAGACGACGAGTATATATTGAGACGGGTCATGCCGCGATGTTAAATTAGGCGCTACACGGGAGGCAACCCGTGGACCATGATAATAATTAGAAGTTATTTTTTTTTGTTTGATTATTTTTAGTTTTTAAAAATTATTAAAAAAATTACGAATATAGAAAAATACAAAAAACAAGAATCGTGCCTCGACCAAAACTAAGGCGCAAGATGGGAGGCAACCCATGTTGTTTCATGTAACATATTGTTTATTGAAATGAGCAGGAATCATAATTTTTGATCGAAAGCACTTAAGTGAAAGATCTGTGTCACGCGTGCAGGTTCATATTTTACGTAACCAAAATTGGATTGAGGAAGAGTACCTCGGGCCAAGCCCGCGTCGCGTGCACAAGTCTTAATTTTGCCCCATAAGAAGAAATTCCAAGAGCCTCGTGACAGTTTTGTGTCGTACAATGGGCTCCAACTTTGTGTTCGACGGTAAATTAATATACGACAAACACAACGAGGGTAAGTGTTAGCTCCACATCACGGAGCAAGGGTCAAATTTCGGCCCTAAGTGAAATTTAGTTCTAATGAGCTAGGTGTAGTTTATGTGTCGCGCAATCAAGTTCAAAACTAGGCTCACCTAGAAATAAATTTCCAGTGAGCCTCGTAATGTCTCCGCGTCGCGCGACCAGGTGTAATTTCTGTACTCTTCTTTTAATTAAACAGGTTTGACCCATTTCTAGAAGGATATAACCAGACACAACCTTTCTTATATCCTCTTCACCCTAATCTTCCCTAATTTCTCCATTCTCTTTCAATTTAAATCGTTTATCTCCCAACCCTCTTCTTCGTCGGTTGATTTCATGCTTCACTACGTGATGCGCAGCAAGAACCAACATCCTCTTCTTTGTTTTCTCCTTTATCCCATGTATGTTTGCTTGATTTGCTTTTTGTATTGTGTGGGTGGGTGAAGTGGCAATCACCTAGTTTTGTGATTAATTGACTGTAGGGGTGTCAGTATGAATATATCCTTGAAGTATTGCGTGTTCATGAGAAATCTTGTGTGTTCGAAGTCTTGAGTAGAGCATACTGATTTTGTTGTTGTGGGTTGCACTGAGATTGTTGGTAGGATAAGTAGTGGGTGAAATGAGCTAACTTTAGACGATGAATATTTGTGTTTTTGTTTTGAATCCTTGAGTAGGAAGACACAATGTGGGATGTTGTTTTGATTAGGATAACTATAATTGTAAGTGTTATGTTAGAATGATTGTTAGTTTGAATTCTTGAGTAGAACTATAATTGCACATGAATATAGTCCTGCTTGGGGTTTTGGTCGGGCAACTACATGTATTCTTGGGTCGTTGGTGTAGGTGTGAATTCTTGAGTATAAGTGTCTAACTGATTGCGTGGGCATTACTTCTATGTGATGTTTTCTGAGTGACGAACCTGATGCCTATTTGACTATGTGGTTCATTAACTTGTGGGAAGTCTTAGTACCTAAGTTAGGTCTACATTAAACTAAGTGTGGGGGGGGTGTACGCACACAACCAATATATTGCTTTTGGATTTGGTACTTTGGGTTAAACATTGATATATCTTGCAGGTAACCATGTCTACATCACAAAGCCCCTGGAAATCTATTGCTCAGCCAGCCTAAAAGAAGCAACAAGGGAGCAGAAACATACATTAACACCTCTAATTCCCAAATGGCAAACCAAAATATATAACGCCAAGTTTGTGTAGAAGGAATGAAAGAATTGATCCAAGAAGCATAATGAAGCTTCTTACTTCTCCGATTTTTGCATTGATTGTGATAGCCTAGATCGTGCGTTCCTGCATATCTTAAGGCCCATGTGAGAGATTTAAATGGATTCTGCATTTGCTTAGCCATATGAATGCAACCTTAGCATAGTCCCTGATTTTTATGCGAATTAAGTGACGGAGACTCGCTCCCACTATGTAATTGTCCGGGGTAGGAACATGCCTATCACACCAATGAGCATCAATGATATTTTGGACACTTCTAAGGACAAAGACCTATTAGTGTTAACCTGAGTGAACATCAGACCTCCTTACCAGGACATCCGACACTTGCTTTGCGTACCACAATCCATGGCCCAGTAGACCAAGCATAGCGGAAAGAGATATCATAAATCTCTTCTGTATGGTCACATACTCTGAGAGACGCGGGTTTAGTTGAAGGTAGTAATGAACTGCCTGATTCCGGGCTTACACTACACAGATATCACTCGTGACGGTGTGTGCCTACTGTTTTCGCTGATGACAGATATAGAGATCAACATAGGGGCCATCATTAAATCAACTATGCGGAAGGCTAGAGTTCACAAGGGACACAAGTATGCATTTGGGGGGCTCATTACAAAGATGTGTCTTATTCCACCACTATACACAGCAGAAGTGGATATTACTCATACAAAAGGGCCTAACACTTATTTAGGCCCATTTCTCACCATTGTTGAGTGTCACAAGAGGGATGACTTAATCATGTCTATAATGTATATCCTAGAGATTCTTCATCATACTACTTGTGGTCGATCGTCTACTGACTAGGATATTGAAGAGGTGCACACGCGATACCCGCTGAATATCATGCTAACACACTGCTTGGCATTGGCCCTGAGTTCTGGGAGCCTATTGATAATGAAATCCTAATTGATGAAGAGAATCTGTGCACGAGCTCTAATGTGGACTCTGATTTTGAGAAGGTGATTGATCAGCACTGGCGGGAGATGGTATAGATGGAAATGACTCCATAGAAGATCGATCACGGAGTTATTACCTTACCCTTCGAACTGGATTGAATTTTTGAAATGCACTGGGGACATTACTATTTTACAAGTATGGGGTGGGATGTAAATATCATACCTGATTTTTACATATTGTATGTTGGAACTATGTTTTTCTATTTTTGTTTTGATTTTGGGTTCCTTAGTTGTTGTTTTTGTTTTTTTAGACAAGGATAGTCCCTTTGAACATACTAAAATACAAAAAAAGTTTCATGTAGTAGGATTGAGTTTGTAGTCATAGATTGAGTCTAGCTTCCCAACGATAGATGGATGCCAACTACTTATAGGCAATTTTTTCATTAGAGTCTTAGGTTGGGTTGTGCTAAAGCTGTAGCTTTTTGAAAAGATATTGAATGAATAGCATGAGTGAAGTGATGTATGAATTCAGTGAAATGATTTGTATGTGATCTAAATGTTCAACTTAAGCTTAATTGAACCTTCTGTATAACATGATTGTGTACTGAATTCAATCCTTTCTAAATAAAACTTATTATATGAGTGTCGATCTTTTCTATGATATCCATGACATGTTTCTGAGTCTAGAACTTGCCCAGGTTGTTATTGAAGCGAAATGTAGTTATTATTTTCTTTAAAGATGATAACATGCTTTCATTGGAAATGTTTTACAAATTGAGCTTGTTCAGAAATAATATTCCTAGTCGAGCCCAATTGAGCCTTTTAGCCTTGATTTTGTTCTTACCCACATGATTAGCCAATCCATTGTATTGATACAACAATTTTGATCCCAACCCCTAATGCACTGTGTTAGGACAAAAGGTAGAAACAAAGGAAAAAATAGATAGGGTGGTAAAGAGTAGTTGTTGGGAAAGAGTAAAAGAAAAGGTTAAGCAATGCCCCATGATTAGAAATCTGAGTTGGATATGATCCATAGTACATTGTACACTTCAACAAAGGAAAATCGGAGTTGAAGGTGGCTAACTTATTAAAATACCTCGATGGTGTCCCAGGCCCTAAAAAGGGCAATGTGCACCTTAACTAGAGAGGAATCTCCAAGTCAAGGTGGATGTTTTTGAGTAAAAATAAAAAATAAAAGGGGGTAAATTAACTTAAGGAAAGGTTGGAAAACTAGTGGAAGTTATTAAAGAAGAGATGGTCTAATGCAAAAGAAAAGTTGTGATTGTAGGAAAAAACATGACATAGTGTATTTGTGAGAATGAGTCACTAATGTCATCTAATACATCCTCCCTTACCCTTAGCCTACATTACAACCAGAACAAGTAATGTTTGATTTTGAGCATGATACGTGTGATTAGTTGAGATGTACAAAATGGGCAAGCTTATGGTTCTCACTACATGCATGTATGATGTTGGATTTTGAGTGAAAATGCGTTTGTTTTAAGTCCTTAAATGATGTTCAATTGAGTAACTTGAGTGTATGTAATGTGTGTTGGCGTGAGAGGGACTTGTTGTATGAGGTTAGGTGATAAGGAATAGTGCTTATGTTGTTAAAAGTGTTAGTTGCAAAAAGTTGTCAAGACATATACTGGAGACATGCATATTATGATTGAAAATATGTTATTACGAAGGGTGAACAGATCTTTTGGAAGTTGATAGTGGACGAACAATCCAATGTAGTGAGTCTAGGTCTAGAAGTTGTGAGTAGTTGTTCGACGATAGTGATCTTGTGCATAGTTGTATACCCATATTGCTAAGTATGTCCATATCTATGCTAGTTTGAATTCAATGTGTATGTGTTTAGAGTCGTATCGAGTCATTTGTGTATTCATGAGCTAAGCTTCATAATTAGTTGTGTAGGGAACCTTGATGGGAGAAATGTGCAAAAAAAGGGATAAAAGAAGCAAACTGAAAATGTGAGTCAAAAGAGAGCAAGGAAGAAGCTGAATAAAATGCTCTAAGGAATTTGCGTGCTGGTCTCGCATGGCAGAGAGCAATGCAGAATTAAGGTCGCAAAATTAAATTGAGGCAGAAGACCTCATGATGCCTCCGCGTCACGCAGAAGAAGAAAAGTTATTGGACTAGAATATGGAAGGCATCGCGCCTGAGGCACATAATTGGCCGTTTAGCCTTTTAGTATAAATAGGGTTTTACTTTATTTAATTAAATATTCTTTTTCTAGTTTTGAACAAGGACGATTGGAGAACTGCATTTTTGGACTTTTTAGGGTTAATTCTCTCTCTCTTTCCTTTAAATCTTCTTGATGATTCACAACCATTATAAGATTGAATATTGGATTATTGGTAGCTAAATACCCTAGTTCTAGGATTGTGACTACATGATAAATGCAATCTTTTGAGTTTGGTTCTGGGTTTATTATTGAGTATCACATGAATCTCTCTTATGTTCTTGTTTTCATATTTCATGCTTGATCACCATATAAAATAATCTGTTGTGACTGAACTCGAGAAAGAAATAAGAGGATACAATGTGGGGCATTAGGAGTTTGTTGAACTCTAAATAGCTAGGTGCTGATTCGTTCTAGAATAGGGATATACCTAGAGACCTAGCTTGGGTCACCATACAGGGAGATAACCTAATTCTCAATATTCAATCATTCTATCCGCGCTCAACAATGTAATTAGGGTGTTAAATATTGTAGGCGATAAGAGGTCGGGAGACCATGACCATACATCTAACCCTGTGATTCAGTGATTCGATAGTTAATAATTACCATTGAAATGATATTTATTGCATGATTGTTGCTAAGAGTTTCAGCCCTGGATCTTTCCCAAATCATTATTCGAAACCCCTGATATTGAATCATATAAGTTATTGTTTATTTTAATTCAGAAAAAGATTAGAAATAACTCTTGAAAATCTATAAAATAAACTTGTGTTTAACTACAAGTTAGGAGAACTGATAAGTCCTAATCATAAGTCCATATGGGTATAATACCCGGCTCTGAAAAAGATCCACTCTATTGCTTTACGGTCACGTGAACTTGTGTGTGCGATTTGACTACAACACCCTGCAGCCTCCCTCTCAAACTCACAAGAGGCGAGATAAGTGGAGTCGATACTGACGTTGTTCGATATTGAACTCCAACTCCAACTCGAACTTGTTACCACGTTCTTCTTACCTTTGCCTCTCACACTCCCTTAGGATGTTTAGGATGAGTAGCTCTGGGAGGTATGACCTCTATTGCGATAATAACCCCTTTGGCCTTCTTCCGAGGTGCTAGAACTCTTACAAGAAGCTTTGGTCTAGTCATATCTGTAGAAAACACAAATAAAACACATGTGGTTGCAAAGGTTTAGTGAAATATCATTTTAAATACTTGTAAGAAAACTTCCCAAACCACTCTGTGAGTCGTCGAAACCACTCAGCAAGTCGTCCAGACCATTCAGCGATATATAAAGGGCTCGTCAAATGTTATAGAAAAAATAAAAAAAATGTAGTACAAAAAGGACGAGAAAAAAGACCATTTAGCGAGTCATTGAGTTCACTCGGTGAGAAGAGGGTGCTTCGCCAATTGTTATGAAAACAAACAGCCAAAAAGGAAATTAGGAAGGCGAGACTAAAGCCATTTAGCTTGTCGTCGTCTCTACTCGGCGAGCACAAGCATATCGCCGAAAGTTATAGATTAATTTACCAACATTGTAGGTTAAAAAGGCGATAATGAGGTCTATTGGCGAACCACCGAGTCAGTTGACGAGCTCGATTCAGCTCTCCAAATAACCTGACGTGCCAGATTTCCAACCTAAACTCCAATTCTTAACGAACAGCCTACGGCAACCAATTTTAAGTACAATTCCACACAACTCAATCTACCCACAATGATTATCTATGTCGGGGTACTCAGGCTTCCACCCAATTAATATGTATTCAACCAAGCAATCATTTTGCCCTTAAGAACGTCACTCAATTTATCATTGGAAAAATTCATGTTGTTTGGTGGAATTTTCATTAGTTTGACTTCACCCGCACAAAACCCAATAGGCATACCCACAATTCAAGCTATTCAAACATGAAATTCAAATCAATTTAGGCTAAACAAGTTAACTGGCATGCTTGAATTCAACGATCTCAATTGTACACACGAAAGCACCAAGCTAAAGAGAGAAGGATGTGCAACAATTCAGATTCCGACCACACGAAGACACCCATGGAAATTAAACTAGAATTATATGATCTAAAGTTTGAGTGTAACAGTGCAAGAATTAAAAGTTCAAAATAAGGAAAGTATTTTAGTTAAAAAGGTTGAAAGGCCCTTGACCCTTTAGTTCACGCCTCGATAGACGATGTCTATTAATATTGCTGATCCACTCAGCGAGTCACAGAGTGGACACTAGCCCACCAAATTAATAGAAAACCATTCTTTGAACTGGTTCAAAAGACGAGCTTTATCAGGCTCATTGAGACACTCGACGATTTGTTCTGTGGACTATACATCGACCAATTGCCTTTTCCTCACAAAATTTGAATTTGAACCTGCACATACAACAAACATTATTCAAATAACAAAAAGTAAAACTCAGGTTGCCTCCTTAGAAGAGCCTTATATAAAATTGTGGTACAATGTGAGCATGAATTAAAGCCTCATTCTTTGGATTGACTAAGGTATCACTATGAAGACCCCGTTTCAGTCTTGGATTTAAGTGAGTGTGAGGTCACTGTCATATTTTAAAATGATACATCATTCTTTATCTCATTAAGTTCCTTATCTGAACCTTCAATTTGTTTAGGATGCGAGCAAGCATATCCTCGGTCATAAATTTTTTGGGATTGGCTTTTTGTTCCTTTGGCTTTAGACGTTCATGAGGGGGAACGTAATGACCGTTATCAATATTTGTATATCTCCATTTTTAACCCCGATTACATCAATCTCAATCTAGATCTCTCCAACCATCATCATGATATCTATTCAAACCTTGATTCTCACCCTACCTTGCATAGCTCAAACGAGAACCTGCTACTTGGTTTGACAAAAATTGTACTTCTTCATTGTACATGGCCTCAAATTCCACGCCATTAGGACTTGCACCACTATTAGCACCACCCTAATTCCACGTCTATTTGGATCATTATCTTGGCTAGTTTTTTTTCAATTATTCCTTTGTCATCCCAAGAATCAACGTAGCACCCGATCTTCCCATGTATACCATGCACGATTGATTTTGGTCTACTCATCAAGCAAGGACGATGCTATATCAAATAGTTGTTCATGATCTCACATCAAATAAGTTGGTCCAACAACACCCTTGTAGACACTGTCAAGACTCCGATAAAAATTTTGCATGAGCATAGTGTTCGGCAACCCATGGGGTAGGACATTGGGGAAGCAACTTTTGGGACCTCAAACTACGTTACATGTATGGAATCAACATCAATCCACTTGAAGTTCTGGCTATTTTATAGGTCCAAACTTACACTACAAATACAAGTGTAAAAGATACCTATCAATTTACAAAATTCAACTAGAGTTGAGGTCGATCCTACAGAGAATTTATTTACAGATAATGTTTGACTGTTGCTTTTACCCGATTGTTGTTACTATCTCCTAATGAATTTGGAAAAAATGTAAAATTTAGGTATGAATAGAGAGTACAAATTTCTAAAACTTAAGATCAAGATTAACAAGTCTATTGCGTAAACGATAACTATGTATGAGTTGTTCAGTTTATTACGAGAAACTAGGTTAGTGTTCACTATGACGGCAACTGTGAAATTCTTCTACAATATGAGTTTCAAACAATTATAAACTCACAAAGCTCAGCGAACACACTTTATCCAATGCTGCTCAGCCTTATTAGATAATAATCATTTATATTCTCTCAAACTACAAATGATTCTTGCAGTAAGAACTCGCTTAGATGGGTATGAAGATAAATTTATTTTCTCTCGAACTCTAACATTAACTTCAATTTTGTAAGTAGATCTTTGCTTTATCTTAATAAGTGTAACTTGATACAGGCTAGTCTAAAGCGTGCACTCGTTAGAACAAATTACATTAAGAGATTTAGCCTACAACATGTAAACAAAGATTGCTCTATGCTCGTTTTACAGAGTAAGATTCACAGTATCATCATAGATCCCAAAGACTTGGTCAAAATGCTTAGTGCCTCATAATTTCACGTATATAACAATTAACAAGAATTGAGAACATAATTCTGCATACTTACAAATTCAATTTGCAACTCAAACACCACCTTGATAATCTAAGAGCCAAACTTTCTTTGTTACAAAGTTATTCAAAATCTGGAAAACTCAAAAACTCTGAAGTTTTGTATTCTCTTCGTTCATAAAAGTTCAATAATCATAATAATTATTCAAAGATGACCTAAATAAAACCCAATAAAATGTTTTAAAAAAGAAACCTAATAGAACTAGGATTGCATTGTCGACCCCCTTTACGGCCACCATCACGTCTGATAAAGGCTTCACGGTCCGTGAAACCTTCCGTTGTCTTACATTAGAGTGCCCCAAGATTGGATCTTCTCATCATTTTCTGGACGTAGCTCGATGGACAGGCTCACAGACCTTAAAGGATAAAACGGTCCGTCAAGTTGTCTGTGATCTTGCCTTCAACTTTCCAAAACCTGAACTTTTAGCTTATTCTCTGGAATCTTGTTCACGAACTGGACCATGGAGCGTCAAAGTGATTAGGGTCCATGAATAAGTTAGTGGTTTGCACTTCAATTTTCTCATACTCTGAACACTTATACTACTCTATGAAATCTTGTTCACGAACTGTACCACGAACCGTTAAAGCGATTACGGTCTGTGATAATGTCTGTGGTATTCACTTTAAATTTATCAAACTCTGGACAATTACACTACTCTTAGGAATATTTTCACGAGCTGGACCACAGATCGTTAAAGTGAGCACAGTCCGTGAAGTTGTCTGTGGTCTTCACTTCACCTCTTTCAAATGTGGGTCTTCAGAATCCAAATACTGGCATCACTTTTCCCGATCCATGAAGTGGACCATGAACCGTCTAGATGGTCGTGATTTTTACTTCTTTTCTTCTCTTTTTAATATTTTCCCGACTCTTCCTGCATCATCAACAAACATATCAAAACATACAAAATACACTCGATTCTAGTATTACTTCTTTGTTTTAAGCGTTAGTTATACTCGAATATCTCGGTACATCAAGATTATCCCTCAACTCACCATATTCGAGGGAGGGAAGAATCTTTCATAAAATACTTTTATGAGATTTTTAGAAGGAGTGATGGATTCCCTTGGTAGTTTGGTTAACCACTTCGTTGCTTCTCTTATTAGAGAAAAGGGAAACAAATGGAGTTAGACTGACTCTTGAGTGATGTTCTTAAAGGAACACAGTCCAACACATCCACAAAATTGTGAATATAGTCATCAGGTTCTTCATGAGCAAGTCCTTAAAGAGACCTTTCATTTGCAACAACCGCAACATAGTACTGGTCATATGAAAAATCGCATTGCCCATAGTTTGAGGCCATCAAACTTCCCAATTTATCCATACTGACATCATTCAAGTTTTTGATGTTATCATGATTCCCAAGTTGATTTGCATTTCTACCGTTCAAACTTATCTCTTCACCTGTTTAGATCTATCAACAAAGAAACACAAATAAGAAAATTCTACTACAACAAAATTAGTTCACAAAAACACTTCAATAAAAGACTTTAAACACCTCTTCCCCGCAGCAACACCATTTTTGATATTGCTAAGCTACACTTCTTTCGATTCAAAGTGTAGGCGCTCACTAAAAAGTATGAATCCAACTATGAGTTTGGGTCGATCCCTAAGGTTGTGATACAGTAAAGAACTCGATTATAAAGTGAGGACGTGTTTTAATCGTTTGTAGAAGTAAGAGATTGTGCAACATAAAATAAATCACTAAGTTTCAATTATCAATATCAAATGGGGGGAATTAAGTACTAATTAATAAGAAGGAACTATTAACATGGGAAATAATGTAATCAATCAAATGCTAATTTCGCTTAATGGATAATTACTAATTCCTTCAAGTTGTTGAATATCCATGAATAGGATAAGATTTGAATACTATAGTTATCTCTCGACCAACTACCATGTTTCAACTAAGATCTCTCGAATCTCAACAAGATTAACAATGCCAAATAACTCAACTCCTCAATTAACCCATTTTATCAAGCTGGATCGTAATGATACAAATCAATATAACTATGAATCATTCACTCTACTCTAATAGCTCTTTCTCAAGCAATCATAAAGAGCTAATCTAGAACCAAATTTTGCAACTTCAGTCATCTATTAAAACATGAAAAAATAATTGAACCATTTCAAAGCAACATTGAATTCAACAATTAAAATTACCTATTAGCTAGTTAATGCATTCGACTACATGATCACACCCCTAAGGTAACGAGTTTTAGCCAAACATCGCGAAAAGTAAGAAATCGTTACAAAAAATATTATCCATCTGAATTGTTAACCTGTAATACTCAATGCCAAAATTAAAGCTAGAATCCCAAAACCTCAAATCTGAGATTCAAATATTCTTAAAGAATGTTCAACAAAGTGAAAACGTAAACACTCTCAAAGACTGAGAAATACCCTCTATCGAAACTCCCTTTCTTCTTTTAAGAAAAATGAATTAATGTGTTCCCGAAATCTCAGGTGGAGTCCAGTCAACGAGATAAGTTGAGATCGCCGATCGACTCAGCGATCCGTTGAGTTGTGCTTCTTCTCTCCTTTTGGCTTGGATTCTGCATCAAATTGTTCTGGAAGATTAGTCGAGCTTGTTCGTGATCACCGATACAAAATCCTAATCGAAAGGACCCTCTAGATTTGTTAAGAACCCTGTTCACACAAATCACATATGCAAATCATTCATACTCGACGTTCGGGACAGAAAGGAATCATTGAAACACTATCACTACCCTACGTATATCCTAGGTATAATATGGCACATAGATGAGACCAAAAGAACATTGTATAAACTGATGTTAAGAGATTAAAAGAAGATTAGTGTCATCAAAGATGACCTAGCCTATCCATTAGTATTCAGCATTATATAGCAACAAAATTACCCCTATGTGATATCAATTTTCAATCCTCGCACCCTTAGATTACTTGTTACTTATTTGAATTTATGAAATTTTAGTTTAATTGTGACTCATCATACCAAAAGTCATTTCACAAATTTGGTGGAATCATTCACCCATTGTTCTTATTACTACATATGAATTGATTTACCTTCTAAATTACTTGATTGAATTATTTATACTAGATCACTCTTTGTGGAATTCGACCCCAACTCTTACTTGATATTTTATATTGACGACGATTGCATACTCTTTGGATATGTTTAGAGAGTATTTTGAGTGTCATCACCTCGACACGCAAACTAGGAGACAACCCCAACAACACATTCAAAATCCGAACTAGGTGTTGATCCCGACTATTGACCCAATACCCGACATTCGAATTAGAACCAAATATTCGACCTAGAACCTGACCTCGACACCCAAACTTGAACATGATACATCAATCCAGGCTTGGACTTCAACACACATATAAAGACCCAACTTTCAAATCAAGATCCGACACTGACAAGCAACAATCGATACAAGACCCAAGATTCGACTTTCAAATCAAAATTTTGACGCTAACTTCCGAACCAGAATCCAACCACACCCGATTTGAAACCTAATTTTCAACTGAGATTTAAAAATTAATAATAAAAAATTAAATTTCATTTAGAAAACATTTTCTAAAACAAATTTTCATTTTTTTTTTTTTT
>NC_028644.1:36854164-36861733 GCF_001406875.1 Solanum pennellii
TTTATTTTTTTGGAGGGAGGGGGGGTAGGGGGGAGGGGGAGGGATAGGTTGGTATGTGTGTGTTAAAAGAAAATGAAATTTTGAACAACTTTTCATTTATTTTGTGGAGGGGGAGGGGAGGGGTCGTCAAGGGTTGCGCGGAGCAAAAACCCAAATTTTAAAATTTAAACTATTTTTCAAACATATTATCTTAAGTTATTAAGTTTTTTTTTGGGTTGGAGAGGGGCTGGTTTGGGATAGAGGGACCCGAATAGGGATAAAATAAATTGATTTTTAATGAATTTTTTTTTTGTACGTGGGGTAAGAAAAAAATAATTGTAATTTGAGATTGAAGGAGTGTTTCAAAAAATGTGTCTTTTAATTGTTGAAGAGAGGTCATTTTCCATAAATTTGAGGAAAATAAGTAATTTGAAAAAACATTTAAACTAATCAAAAATGAGAAAATTAGAAAATATTTTACACAAAAAAAATAATAAAAATATTGTAGATACCAAAACACACCCCAAGTCTTTAAAGTTCTTATACCTGTAACCTATGACACCTTTAGTATAACATGTTATCTGCACTCTAATTATCATATGAAACTTGGTATCGTTGAGACTCCACTTAAGTCATTATTACTCCGCTTATTGATTTGATATTTGATATGGGCGAATGACCAACTAACATATCGCCTATCGGTGAGTTAGTGAAGATGCTATCATGAGCGAATTTTGAATCGTGATAAAAATTATGAATCTGACATCGACAACGTAGACAATATAAAATAAAGCTAAATATCAAGTAAACTATGAATCGAGATGGATCTCCCTTCAATATTATGACAAAAATAACCTTGAAACTAAATCATCTTTAAAAGCTAGCTCGTAACGAAAAGATTGTTTTAAAATTTGTACGTTGATTAGCTAAACCTTTCCACAACCAATGTCGGACTCAACATGTATGCCCCTATCAATATGTCATCGTACAGTTAAACATAAAATAAAACAATAAAAATAGCTCATAAAAAGACCAAACTAATGAACTTCAGTTATTTTTATGTAATCATGATATGAACTCATGAGATAAAATTGAAATTTTATTTGGACATGTGATATGAAAATTTGGTGTTGTATATTTTCTCATAATCATAAAAAAACCCATTACTCATGAGTTTTAAATCTATTAAAATAGTCCCAATTGTTTATTCAATATTATCAAACAAACAAAAAATCATAAAATCGTATAATAATTTGAGCAAAAATGAAACACCTTTCACGGACTCGTGAAGTGTGAGTTAAAGTGACTATATGTTTAGTGAGAATAATAAATTTTATGTCGATAAAAATAACAAATTTTAAAAAGTAATGATGTGATTATAAACTTTATTTACATGTGAAAAATAAATGGTTAGTAGATATAAATGTGGGGTTGTTTTAACAAATTATAAAGGCATGGATCAATTTTTGTATTACAATAACTCAAATCATGATATGGTATTCCCATATGATTTCATATCATGATTTTTGGAGAATATGGTATCACATCTCATAATATGGAATCAATCATGAGATGAAATCAGCATAAAATCACACGTCCAAACACTGATTCTATCTCACGATACCATATCGTGATATGATATCACACGGCCAAATGCCTACTTTAGAGAAACTGAGCAAAAGAATCACTCTGCAGATAGATTACATAACTTAAATCAACATATAAATAGTAAATATGTCAATAACATTAAATTTAATTCAGATTATATAATGAGTCTTCAGTCAAAATAGTTAACCCTCTCTGTTAACGTGCTCTTCAATCCAATAACAACTCTCCGAATCTCACTTGCATACATACAACGAGAAGCGGACAGTTAGGGTCTGATGGACCCAAACTTGCAAATCTGACTACTTATAAAATTACACAAGTATGTAATTTCATGTAGCACATTGAAATTAAAAATAATCAAATCTAGCAATAACAATATGGTAATACCAATACTTTAAAGTCAAAAACACTTTGGTAATACCAACTTCAACAGGTATATAGTCTGTAAAGTTGCTTATAACCTAACAAGTAATCGAGATTCACTCTTTACCTCTTCCCAACCTCTTAAACTGAATGGAACTTGTTGACTCGTTAGGAGCTTAATATTTGTAACTTAGATTTGACCATGTCCACTTGTTCTGTCCAAAAGAAAAAGACAATGAAGATAAAAACAACATACAGAAAAAGTGATCAGTACAAAAACTGTTTGAATCCATGCACAGATAGAATATTTTACTTTGTTCTGACGTTGTTGCTTTCTCAACAGTTGTACGGAAGAATAGATTGCCATTTCTCTGGTAGACAGCCTGGTGATGAAGTAACAAAGTAAATCCTCGTAAATTAATTCAAACTTGAATCATATTATCACAAAGGTATATCATATATCAACATTAATACCTTAATCATACATGCACAAAGTGCTTCTAATTTAAGAGGAAAATACAAAAAAATAGATCAAGCAAGTCATCAGTTCAACTTGTGATAATTGAAAGAATCAAGGTATTAAAAACTCAAAACTACTTTAGTTGTTCATGCCACCATGTAAAGACTTCCATTTCATAGGATAAAGACTGGACAAAAATACCGACACCACCCCACCATAGCCTCCTTTATCTTTTATGAGAATCCCAAGAGGGAACTGGAAGGTGATTAAATAAAACTGCTAAGCACCCTACACATATTCTAAGCCATCCATTCAATTATCAAAGTAGATTTAATGAGTAGGGACAGCGGAATGTAAGACCATAGCAGACAGGGAAAAGGAGGATTATATATTTCATCAATCACCAGTTGAACACAATTTGCGCATCTGTTGAAAAGTACCATCCAGACAGTGATGTTAATCTGTAAATATCATCAGAGCACCTTCTGGTTGCAAGCTTTTTAATATAAATATCTTTTAACGATGAAAAAGATATATATGATTTACCCTAGCTTTTGCCTTTTATTTAGAGATCATTGTTATTGTATCAAATATAACAGTCCATTTTGGTCAAATTACCGCAAAATAGATTGACCATATCTGGTACAGATCCCACAACCATGTCATGTCAACACGGGTGCGGCACCGGAAGTGTAGATTTCATGCAACTTAGAGGAAAAGTGGACCAAGATATAGAATCAGATAGAAATTGTGTCATGTTGTCTTTGCTTTAGGTAAGGTTTGCGTACATTCTATCCTCCCTAGACCTCACTGGTGGGATTTTACTGGGTATGTTTTTGTTGTTGGTGTACCATGCTTGAGTGTATGTGACATAGAAGCTTTGCTAAATTTTCTCAACTCCTTTCATCAGTAATAGGAGCTATCACTATTGTGCACCTTCTTTATGCCTTCCATAGGAATTAAGACTAGCCCCAAAAAATGAAATGATCCACTCATTTTTGTGAGGATCATAATAGTTTTCAAACTAGCACCGATGGATCTTTCCAGTGGAAGAGTAGTTGACAGATCGTAAGAGAAGATACTAAAGATGAGCAAAGGGGAATGAACTTTTTCTTTTCTTTTCTTTTTTATGAAAAGCAAGGACTAAAAACTTATTTTCATCGACATTTCTACACCTGCATTAAGGAATTCCCTAATCAATCTCACTTGATGGAGATAGGCAGATGCTGCATTTGAGATTTTCTGACAACTTTATCAAAGATATAGTTCTCCTTGATTTCTTTTCTTTTCTCACTATATACCTTCTCTTTACCTCACCAGTCACCACTCACAAAAATAAGCTAAACATTGAAGTATAGATCACTACTTCAAGAATGCACAAGCAATTGAAAAAAACTTGACATTACAGGTGCATAGCAACTTTAAAATTATTGTGATTATCAATATCTGAAATCTGAATTGTTGAGACTGGCATAACTTGAGCTGATATCAGCAGTTAGTTAGAAAGCCAACTTGCAAGTTAAGCTGTGTAGATTAACACGTGCGTGAGCTGCATGTTAGTTAGTGTGATAATATAGTTAGTTGCTAGATATTTTCTCTTCAATTATGTAATTATATAAATACAGAGTAGCCAGTGTTATCAAAGGTGCGCTTTAAGCACGCTTAAGCCCTGAAGCGAGGCTCAAAACGCGTTGAGCGCTTCACCTCGCTTTATGTGTCATTTAGTGTCGTCATCAAGGTTCTAAGGCAAACATTTCCTTGCCAGTGAGCCTCTTGGCAAGAGCCTCTTATGAAGAAGTGAAGCTAAATAATTGATATTTCACTTTATCATAAGTTTTTTTCAATTTATCTGGTCATATATTTGTCATTCATGTTTATAATTATTGGTCGTGAAGTAAACATATATACTTTATTCTTTTCTCTCATTGCGCCTTGTTTCGTTAAAGCCCACGCTTTATTTGCACTTTGCGCTTAAAGCCCCCATACATTAGAGCTTTTTTGCGCTTGTCGCATTTGATAACACTAAGAGTAGCTAAAACATTCTGTAAGATATTTCAATCTCTTCAATGAAACAGTAAATTTTCCCAATTCTCCCTCTCTATCACACTGTTGCAGATCATGAAATCCTCCATGGATTCTCCAGTTTAGCTTCATTGTTTTCACATGGTATCAGAGCTATTAGGCTATTAATACAGTCTCGATTCTATATTTACATTCAGCGAGGATTTCCAGTATATCAGAAATGGGACTTGACAATGGGCTGCCGAAAAAACTGACTCACAATCATCCTCTCTTTCTTCACTCGACAAACACCTCTGGAGTAGTGTTGATCTCTTTACAGCTATTGGGATCTAAAAACTACTTTATCTGGAGTTGGGGGAATGTGAATTGCGATTTTAGGTCCAAACAAATTGGGGTTCATCGATCGAGCATGTAAGAAGGCTAACTTTGGAGCAAATTTAGAGGATCTTTGGGAACGCTGCAACGCCATCGTATTGTCATGGCTTATGAACTTTGTTTCTAAGGATCCCCTCACAGGTATTGTGTATGCCTCGAGTGCAGTAGTTGTATGGGACGATCTAAAAGAGCGATTTGATAAGGTAGGTTACTCGAGAATTTTCCAGATCCACAGAGAGATTGCAACTGCAGCTCAAGGTACTCAATGTACTGAATTCAATAGCTACTTATTTTTCGAAATTGAGAGTTTTTTTCGAAATTGAGAGTTGATTGGGCTGAGTTTGATTCCCTAGCACCTATTCCAGAATGTGCTTGTTAGAAATCTCATGATATCATCGATTTCATGCAATACCAAAAGATTCTTCAGTTTTTTATGGACTTGAATGAAACTTACGAACCAGCTCGTGCTCAAATTCTTATGATGACTTCTGTCCCATATGTGAACAAGGCTTACTCGATGTTAGTTGAAAGAACGACCAAAGGGCAATTGTTAGTATTGTTCCCACTACTGAGATGACAGGGATGACTGCCTTGATGAGTGATTCATGGATTTCCTCTTCAAAGCCAAAGAAAAAACGGAACCTGATATGTGATTTTTGCAAGAAAAAAGGGCAGAATAAAGCTAAATGCTATAAAATTGTGGGCTATCCTGCTAATTTTAGTTTAGGTTCAAGAGGAAGATTGATTCAGCAACTGCTCACAATGTTGTTTTCCTGGCAACTGGATGATGGAAATGGGCAAGGTCCACAAAAAGGGGAGACCACACACGCAGATGCCTCAAGTCACTCCATCTCAGTATGATCAGCTCTTAAAGATGCCAGACAAGGACACCACATCAGCATGCTCAGCATGTATGGCAGGTATTGCCCATGCTTGTACAGTTAATACTAGTTCTCAGGAATGGATTGTGGACACCGGAGCTACCAATCATATGACCTATGACTTAGATTTACTAACACACACATCCACCGTTTCTTCTAATGTGCCTAGGAAGGTACATCTGCCAAATGGTAATGTGGCTGCAGTTTCACATGTTGGTTCTTGCCAGATAGATATTGATGGAGTTATTAATAATGTGCGAGTATAGCTCACTTCAAATACAATTTACTATTATTTTCTAAGATCACTAAAGAGTTAAATTGCTCTGTCCTATTTCTTCCTAATTTTTGTGTGTTCCAGGACCTCGCCACCAGACAAGTCAGGGGGATTGGTAGGGAACGAAATGGACTTTATATGCTTGCTCCAGAACCTCACACAAGCACAATCCATCTGACAAAGGGTTGTACACCAAAACTGACAACATAGGTGTGGATTTATGGCACAGAAGACTGGGACACACACCTAGCAAAATAATTAGAGAAATTTTTCGTTTGCCTCCTCTTCATAACTTGCAATGCTCAGATACTTGATCTCTGTTTGACCATTAGTTAACCACACTAGATTGTCATTCAATAGATTGTCTTTGATTTGTTGCACATTGATGTATCGGGACCCTATCATGTACCAACTTGTGATGGCAATAAAATCAAGCTCACTATTGCTGATGATCATTCCAGAATCACTTGTTTTTTTACTAAAGTTGAAGACTGTTGTAATGCTAAGACAATTTCTCCAAATGATTCATACTCAGCTCAATGCTACGGTCAAGATAATTATGTCAGATAATGGAAGTAAATTTGTTAATGCTGATTGCTTTGATTTATGTCATTCCCTCATTGCCTCCAGGAAGGTTCCAATTGGTTGCAAGTGTGGGTTTTCAAAATCAAATACCATGATTATGGTGAGGTGAAGAGGTATAAAGGTTAGGCTGGTGGCAAAAGGTTATAATCAACTTGAAGGACTGGACTACCATGAGCCCCTGTGATAAAGATTGTCACTGTTAGGACTGTTATGTCTATAGCTGCTTCTGTGAGTAAATGGATGTCCATAATGCTTTCTTGCAGGGTGATTTGCATGATGAAGTATACATGCACCTCCCACGAGGCTTTGCAAGCCAGGGGGAGCAATCTGACATGGTCTGTAGACTTGTCAAATCCTTGTATGGATTGAAACAAGCAAGTAGGGAATGGAATAAAAAGCTGACTACTACATTATTCAATTTGGCTTTACTCAAAGCTATTTGGACTACTCTTTGTTCACAAAAAGGCTTGGAGAAGATATTGTTGTTATCCTAGTTTATGTGGATGATATGTTGATCACAAACAACAATAGGGAACTCATTCAGTCAACTAAAAGAGACTTACAACACGCCTTCAAAATGAAAGATCTTGGAAGTTGAAGTTCTTTTTGGAAATAGCATTCTCTAGGTCACACAAAGGCATCTTAATGAACCAGATAAAATATGCTTTGGAATTGATAGAAGAGTTGGGCTTGAGTGGTTTTAAACCAGCTTGGACACCTTTAGAGCAGTGTATCAAAGGTGCGCTTTAAGCGCACCTAAGCCCCGAAGCGAGGCTCAAAACATGTTGAGCGGTTCGCCTCGCTTTATGTGCGCTTCAGTGTCGTAATCAAGGTTCTAAGACAAACTTTTCCTTTACAATGAGCCTCTTATGAAGAATTGACACGAAACAATTGATATTTCACTTTATAACTAAAAAAAATGCAATAGCATTGTCATATATAATGTTTATAATTATTAGTTTTGGACTAAATATATATATATATATATATATATATATATATATATATTTTTGTAATTTTTT
>NC_028644.1:36862223-36900035 GCF_001406875.1 Solanum pennellii
AATCACAGAAAACATTAACCTGCAGCCATTCAACTATTCGACTTCGATCGATATATATATATATATATATATATATATATATATATATATATTTGTAATTTTTTTCTCCCTTTGCGCCTTTTCTAATTAAAGCCCACGCTTTATTTGCACTTTGAGCTTAAACCCCCACGGACCTTAGAGTTTTTTTGCACTTTTCGTCTTTAATAACACTGCTTTAGAGTTCAATCAAAAGTTCACAACAAAGGAACTTGATGAACTCACAAGAACTAAGGATGATGATCTTTTGGCAGATAAGAGAAAATACCAAAAATTGATTGGAAAGCTGTTGTACTTGACACTAACTGGGCTAGATATTGAATTTGTTGTTCAGACTCTTAATCAGTTCATGCAACAACCCAAGAAATCTCATTGGGATAAGACTGGTTCTACATGACGAGAGAACCTGGAATGGGATGAGTAGTGATGGTGATAACACATTGACAACATATTGTGATGTTGATTCGGCATCATGCCCTAACACCAGAAAGTTAGTAATAGAATTCCTGGTGAAGCATGAAAAATCTCTTATATCATGGAAGTCAAAGAAACAAAACACAGTCTCGAGGAGCTTTGCTAAATCAGAGTACAAAAGCATGGCTTCAACATGTTCATATTGGTATGGTTAATTGGATTGTTCAAAGAATTGGGAGCAGACAGAAAGAAGACAGAAATAAGCCTGTTATTTATATTGTGATAGTAAGGCAGCTTTGCAGATAGCAGCAAATCGCAAATCCAGTATATCATGAGTGGACAAAACACATAGAGATAGACTATCACTTCACAAGGGAAATTTAGCAGGGATTGATACAGACACACCACATCAGTATCTTTGCACCTACCAATTTGAGGGGGAGTGTTGAGACTGGCATAACTTGTGCTGATATCAGCAGTTAGTTAAAATAGAATATTAACAGTTAGTTAGAATGCCAACTTGCAAGTTGAGCTGTGTAGATTAACATGTGTGTGTGAGCTGTATGTTAGTTAGTGTGATAATATACTTAGTAGCCAGATATTTTCTATTCAATTATGTAATTGTATAAATACAGAGTAGCTGGAAAATTTTGTAAGATAATTCATTCTCTTCAATGAAACTGTAAATTTCCAAATTCTCTCTCTCTATCACAGTGCTTTCAGATCATGAAATCCTCCATGTATTCTCCAGTTTAGCTTCATTATTTTCACATGAATTTCCACTTCGAAAAAGGAACTGAAATCTGGATTTGAATTAGAAACCCCTTCACCTTTACACCAACAATACAAATTAGACAAAAGCCATCTTTTTTCATATCTCTCAACTCTTAAGATCTTTTAATGACCTTGACTTATCCCCCTGTTAATATCATTCTATTTCATCCAAAAACACATAGCAGGCACTCCTAATGCTGCTTTCATTCCCTCGAACTTGCTATAGTTGTGTGTGCCCTAATATGAATGTCAAGTAGAGAAAACAGTACTGCCAATCCACAGCATTATAACATGTCCTTAGATCTTTTCAACCGCTTTTGACATGCAACGCTGATTCATAACACTTCATTTACATTCTAATGTGATAAGATTACACGCATAGAGAGAGTACTAATAATTGGTCTATTATATGATCGCCATCTATCATTCTTGTGGAACCATAGGTCTTTTGCTTTAATTCACACATATCTACTCATTCAGGTCTTGAATGGCTATTCCTAGACTAATTTTCTGAAGATTTTCTCATATATAACCACAATCCAAATATTTCAGATGGTAAACACTTGTGAATTGCAATATCAAGGAATCGATCCAATGTCACGCTCTAAAACCCCTGTAAATCCACTAGCTCCAATTTCTTCCATTTATCGATCTAAGATTCCACACCAAAGTGAATGACAACAAGATTAACGGAGACCTACCTTATATCGCTAGTACTACCAAAAAAAGGACTATGGATTCCATAAATTACTGAGAACCCTCATCCCCCAAATCCAAATTGTCAAGTAAGTGCATCAAGCAATCTTAATCTTCATATTTGTAAGTCCTTACTACCATTGGGCTTACATACCACGTTTGGTTCTACACTCACTCATTACTCATTAGATATCAATAATCAACAAGGATCTTCCATATTTCTCTACAAAAATATTCTGAAATATGGAAACTAACTAGCCGACAACAGACTTAAATCAAATATTCTACAATGTGGATGTCAACTATCCAATAATTGACTTTAATCAAATATATTTAAATGTGTAGATTGACTAGCCAACAACAAACTTCAATCTCACTGATAGTACCTTGGCTATAACCGTGGTACATGTTTCCTATTAAAAAGTAGGTTTTATACCCTCTCTGTCCTGTGCTCCGGTCTTCTTTTGGTTAGTATAAATGAGTAGAAAGTATACTCAATGCTTCCCAACAATGGTGGAAAAGTGCCATCGTAAAATTATCAGATCCCGGTGCCTTATCTCCCAACAGAACTCTTTATTGCATCCACCTCTTCTTCCAATTTAGAATGTTCTGCAAATGTTTCCCTATCATCCAGATTGACTTAAGAAATCCGTCCACGAGTGACATTTCACCTATGTTCTTGTTTACAGCCTCTTGACAGCATAGTACTGGACCATTCCTTTTCTTTTATCCTTCTCATCTTACAGCATTGCCTATCAATGTCAAACCTATCAATGTAATTGAGATTAGATATAATTCCAGTTTCAATGTTTTACTCTGCATATGTATATATATTAACTTAGGATTTACTAGTTTAAATAAATTGTAAATTTTAAATTGTTCTGAATCATTTATTTGGGACTGAGCAAGCATTTGCCATCTTATAAAAGAATCGTGTATAATTTATCTCCTTCTTTTAGCCTAGTGAGTAGTGATTCGCGATTCTTTTCCCCAATTGATCACTTCTGTGACAAGTCATTGACAAATTACTCTTAACTCTGACTTCTCCTCACCTATGAGATACATCTAGGAAGCAGCTCCACTTCCCTACTGATATGGCCTCCCTCCCTCCCTCCACTGAATTTCTTCTACATCTTAGAGGCCACCTCACTCATTCCCTAAAGAGATGGATTTTAGGTAGTTTCAGGCTTGGAGTTAATGTGCAGCCAGCCTTAGCCTACTTTGAAGACTCTTCAATAATATCCCAGGGTAAAACCCTATATAGTATTATTGAACTACAAAATCAAGCAGAACTAAAAGAAAATCAAGTAAGTGCAGAATTCCAGAAATTAAAAAGAACATACCCTAGAATCAGGAAGGTTACTGAGCTCGGCTATAGCAACCTCGTGACTTCTCACCTATGGTGCCATAAATATACCCATTAGGAATTCCACCCAACTACATCAAAACTGACCAGTTAAAGTATTGACTCAAAATACCTCCTTGACGAGATGCCGGTAGGACTCCGTTTCCGGCAAACTGGAACACCCTGTTGCAGACATTGCTTGCTCTCGTTTAACGTATTTAATAATTTCTATAGATTTCAAATATATTTACATGACATGAGAAATTAAATAAATGATGTGAATTAAAGGGTTAAATTCATTTAAAAATATGATTGAGTTAATTTGGAATAAAATTAACAATTTCAAAACTTTTTAATTTTTCTTCCTTGTGTGAAACTTAGATGTTGAAGCACCCACTTCAATCACCATTGTGAATTGAACAAACTTCAAAGTACAACTAAAGATACTATATTTTTCAACTACTTTTGTTTTATCCAAACCATTAAAAAAAATTAGAATTTTCTCTCTTCTTTTTCTTCTTCTCTGACGTTCTGTTCTTCTTTTTCTTCTTCTTCTTTAGAAAATTCAACTGCATCAACGAATATTCTCCCTAATCTCTTCCTCCTCATCTCCAGTCATCGCTCTCTCTTTCTCAAATGAAGGTCGTGTTCGATTTAAAACGTGTAAGTCAAATTTTTTGAAAGATTTTATAATTTGGAATAACACACTTTTGATAAGAAGTACTTTTCATGGGTTAATGAATAAGAAATCGTTTTATAGATGTAAAGATTAAATAATGATACCTATTATTTTGTTTTGAAAGAAAATTGACAAACTCAAAACAAAATCCTAATTTTGAGGAAATGTATATGTATTGTTGTTCTTCGATAAAGAGTCATTTTTGTTGCTTTTGTTCTTAGTTTCGTATGATTGTAGAAATAGTCTTGTTTAGTAGTCCAACATATATTTCATTTGTTGAAAGATGTGTCTTATGCTGCAACATATTAGTGATATGTTGGAACATGTAACCTATGTGTTAGAGCAACAGAATGATCATCTATAGTAACAGGTTATCCATATATTAGGGAAATTTTTCAAAATGTCAATATTTTAACATTTAAGAGGGCTCATTAGCAACACTTTCAATATTTAGTAAAAATGTCAAATTTTAGTTTGTTATGTATCTTATTTATGTTTTTATTATTTGTTTTTATTTAAAGAATATAATTATTTAATAACAAAAGAGAGAGAAAATCAAGGGAGAGAATATTTCAAAAAAAAGTAAGGATCACTTAATTACTCATCAGTTACATTTTCAAATAAAATTTAAACTTTGTTCTCTTTTTTTTCTCCAGAATTTTTACCTTTTTAAAATTATTTCATTCCACAATATATTATATTTATATTTACTATAGTTTTTTATTAGTTTGTAGTCATTCCAATAGGTATGCCGAATATATCTTATATAGTCATTTAAGAAATATATTTGTATTCGTTTGTTCTTTTTTTCCTATATAGTTATTATTTTCTTCAAAAATCTTGTATGTATTCATTTCCATATGTATTTTATTTTTATTTCTATTTATTCTAGTTTTTATTTAGAATTTTTTATAATAATATATTAAATACAAAAAATTAGTATGATGAAAAAGTGAATGAAATATAAAATTGAAAAGAAATAATTGAATATTTGGTGTACTCATTCTTAAATAAAATGCATAACTAGTTGACACAACTTTAGAATAAATACAAATTAGAAAAAAATATCAAGTTCAGAAACAATGCAATATAATTTTTGAATGAATACAACTATTAATTGTAAAAATACATACTGACTATAACAGTATCAATATTCAATATATACTTCCAAATTTATGAAAACAAAAAACAATAAAACTATGAAATACAAAAATAAATACTAACTATGGTACATTGACATAACTATCACAAAAAAAAGAATACAAAATAAATTAAATATATGAAATACAATTCCAAATCTATGGATACAAAATACAATAAAACAATTAAATACAAAAATACATACTGACTAAAACAGCAACAAAATTCAATATACACTTTCAAATCTATGAATATAAAAAAACATTAAAACTATGAAATATACACAATCAAACTCATATAATGTGTTACATTGACAAAACTAACACACACAAAAAAAACAGAACACAAAATACAATAAATATATGAAATACAATAATAAATACTAACTATAACATAATAAATATTCCATATATACTTCCAAACGCATTGTAACATGAATTTTTTTGAATCTTAAAAATTACTAAACAAATTAAACTAAACATGCAAAAAAAAAACCTCTTCTCCAACAAATTGGTCTTCTTCAACTTCATGGTTATGAATTTGTGTGGGATTTTGCACATCGAAGGATTCATGCATTTTTTCCCATCGTATATCCTCCTTAGATTTAGAAGCGGAACCTACATTGTTGTTTAACTCTTGAGTGAAAAAATAAATAAATGATGGGAAATCGGAAGAACTTTGATTATTTTGTCCAATAACTCTAGTAACTCTCTTGAAAACGTCCATTGAAGAGAGAATTATGTAGTGTCAAACCCTAAAAAATATTTTAAGAACAACAACAGAACAAAAAAAATTAAAATAAAACACTAAAATCAGTAAGTAAATAAATATGAAATCTGAAAAACATAATACCCAAATCAATGTTAATCTTCAAATTAAATCTTGCAACGAAATTAAATGAGAATAATAGAAAATATTAATATATTGAATAGAAAATCTGTGAAATTGATTTGGAAGAATGTAGAGAGAGAAATTGAAATGAAGAGTAAGAAAAGAGAGAAAAATCTGGGGATTTGATTAGGAAGAAAGTAAGAGAGAAAATTGATAAGTTTAAGAAGGGAGAGAGAAAAATTAAAATGACATTAATATCTCTCCAATTACATAAATATAGGAAAATGTGTAATCTATGAGAGAGAAAAAAAAGTGTAAATAATGAGAGAGAAAATATTAATAATATCAGAATAATTATTTATTTTTAAAATAATGACATTTTTGACATGTTTACTAATATTCTAAAGTATGGATATTATCACTAAATAAGTTGATTTTTTGACTAGTTAGCTAAATTTCCCTATATTAAAACAGAAGATTAATATGTGGCTACAGAAGATTCATTTGTGTCAACAAAAAGTACAACTTTGGCAACAAAAATGTTCATTTGTGTCAACATAAGAGTATAAATTGCTACCCTTATTATTTTATAATAATCAGTTGTAAACTCTCAACCTTTTTTTAATTAGCCTTATAGATAAAATATCACAAGGAAATTCATTTGTGGCAACAACTCAATCTTTTACTCATGTTTCTTCCTTATCTAACATCAAATGCTCATCTTGTCAATGTGAATGACGTGAGCAACACATGAATATTTTATTAGTCGTGTTAAAGAACAATATTTTAATGAAATGACATATAAATTGATGTCCATATATACAAGAAGATTTCACAACCTTTGAAGTGTAGGAGGTTGAAAAAAATAATTTCTCGATCACTATCTATAATTAGTAAAAGAAAACACTACTGCTTTAGTATCTTCCTCAATCGCAAAAGGCAGGGGGGAAAGCGAAAGAGGAAGAGATAAAAGTCACCAGTTTGATGTGAAGAAATAACAATATTCATTCAAAGGTTTTAACATTGTCGGTGATGGTCCAACTTAACTAATGTCATCCTTCTCACAATAGATAAACAAGGGTCTTTACAAGTATCATGCTAAAAAAGTAAAGTCATCAACTATTATCAGTACTTCTTGATGTCCACTAAATTTATTACTTTTAATGTTTACACAATTACATAAGACACAAGAATGATCACTACTAGTCAATTGCTCAAAACTTATATTCAATCAACTTGATTTTGTAGTTGCGTTTCCGAAGAAAAAGGGTTGTGTCACAACCCGAAACCACACCCTAGAAGTTTAGGGTACAATCTCGGATTGCGACCGGCGTCGTTGAACTCTTGGAGTTCTTAGATAAGCCTCTTCATATCATTCATTGCATATACATAGTGAAAAGCAGTGCGGAATTAAGACTTTTCACAAAATATAATATAGTCTTCAAAATCTCTTTCATATAAAAGTAATAGGAAATACTAAATCTCAATCTCATCATCTTAAGACATAAGAATACTTGGGACACGACCCATACATCAAAATACGAATATAGAAATACTTAGTCTATTACAATACTTTGAATGAAAACATAAAAGACACATATATGCCCTCGAGTCAAGTGAGGACATACTTCAAATTCTCTTGAACGATCTTCTAAGTCCAAGTCTTCACTTCTCAAAGCTCCTCACCTACCAAGAACTATATAGATAGATATAAAAGCATGGAGTTAGTACAATCCACATGTACTAAGTATGTCTATATGCATAAAAATAATGAAAACGGACTTTATTGGAAATATGCATCTTTTCATTTAAAAATCATATTATAATCATAATAACATCATTAATCAATTTATAAATACTTTTAGCATGTAATTTCCTCACTTAACGTCATCCTAAGATTCACTTAAGCCACACAAAGAGGGACCGCCCATACACCCTCTTTAGATGTGTCTAAATGACCCTTAAGATTACCTATAATGAGTCATATACATAATTACAAAGCAATCATAAACATCAAGGTAAGATTCTTCTACCAATGGTGAACTCTAAGTCTCACTTGAGTGAGTTGTGAAGCAACCGCCATTACAATCCCTTACACACACACTTAAGAGATCCAATAGACTCCCTAAGATAGAATCATGCTCACATAAATCACCAACACATAGATGATATGACATTCTCTTTCCAAAGGCTATAAAAAACCTACTTAAGTAAATCAAGAAGATAACATCCATAGTGACATCTTCAAGATTACCTAAATAATCCTTAAAACTACCTAAGGCTTAGATCATATCCACAAAATCAACCAACTTCCCTAACTAGAGTCATCCTCAAGACTTCCAAAGATAAGACATGAAAAGATCATCCCGTATGCCTCTCCACACTTTAGCTAAGGAATCCTTAAGTCACTTTAGATTAGGTACTAATTTATTTACATACTCCTTAACATAAGTCATTAGTTCATTAGATCATTAAGACTCATACATCACATAAAGGACATTCAAATAATGGTCTTGGACAAGACCTAGGAACTCCACATAACATCTTCAAAGTCTATTGTGCAATGTCTAGATAGTGTCCTATACCAACACCTAAACTCCTCAAATGCTAATAGGTATTCCATATGATAAGAATAGGCAATAACCGACATAGAACATGATAGGAAGACATGGAATCCGGAGTTCTATCCTACTCCGATGAGGTTGTTCTACTTCCCAATGGTAGAACTTGAACACGTCCCATTTAGGCACATGGTTAAGGAATATGAAGGGCATACTTTGTATTCTAGTATCATACTTAACTAGAACTACTTTCCCTTACCATACTCACTCGGTTCTAGCCTTCATTCTCATAGAGTAATTTATACATTAGGTTGACATAAAAGGGTTCCATAACAAGTTCATAACCCAATCACATTTACCCTACCAAGGAAGGTCCACTAGGGCTACCTCACAATGGTGACAAGGAGCTCATGTTGAATTTCCTAAGGATTAATATGATGCCGTTCCAGCAAACTAACCTTAAGTCCATCACTCCTTTACTTTGAAGGATACCTTTACGACTTACACTTCAATCAATTTTAACCTTACTCTTAAGTCAAGGTTATCACATAATAGACTCTCATATCGTCATTAAAGATCACATATCATTCATATATTCAAGACTAAGATTATAACACCTTAAATCAAGACATCACATATTCATAATCATATATACATCAAGCAAGATATACAAGTCAATCAAGACAAGACATCACAGACTTCACTTTTAACACATAATACAAGTCATTCTAGAAACACCTCTAAAACAACCTAACATCTTCAAGTAATCCTATATATCATCATAACATCATTAATATACTTCACATAGATTCATAAAGTCAATTAGGTATATCCAAGACTTAGCCTAACACTATAATCAAGATATACAAGTCAATCAAGACAAGACATCACATACTTCACTTTTAAGACATAATACAAGTCATTCTAGAAACACCTCTAAAACAACCTAACATCTTCAAGTCATCCTATATGTCATCATAACATCATTAATATACTCCACATAGACTCATAAAGTAAATTAGGTATAGCCAAGACTTAACCTAACACTATAATCATAATGTCAAAGTCATAGTCTAACATGATCACTTAAGGAAACATAACTAGAAGAAAACATATATGACTATATAATTTCACATGTAGACAGATAATGTCATGCTTCACATAATCAAACTACACAAATAGACACATAACTTCAAGTAGTTTCCAATAAGTCCATGCACATAATATTGCATAAAGTAACGCCGAGAAGGCCACGTCAATTGCAAGTAAAATATATAACACCGCCACCATAAGTGGACCATACCAATCACAGTTTAATCGAAGTATAACTAAAATCAAATCAAAGAAATCTGGGTAGCATACCTTCATTCCCTTATTCACACTTCAATTCAATGCTAAATCATCCAATTCAACATCACAAGGCCCTTACCCAAGGCCATAACCAACAATTCAAGCAATAATCATAAAATCTAATGAAATTTGTATCAATTTAATCTAGGTTTAACAATCTAGGTTCAATTACATAACAATTGAATATAATTCTTATATCATTAGAAAGCCCATAAAAAACTACATAATAATTCATTAATATTAACTTAATATCAAGTAACCCACATTATAGTAAAAAACTAGGGTTCATCCAAATTCATGGGTTCATAGGTAATTTAGATTGAAATCATAAATACAATATCAATTAGATCATAATTCAATGTTTAGAAATCATTTATGCAAGAACCCATTGTAGAAACATGAAATTGTACAATTCACTTTAGAAAACTTTGAAAAACATGTTGAGAGTTGGGCTCCTTGATGAAACGAGTTTCAAGGATCAAAATACATACCTCAAGGATGATAATTCTTCACTTTGATGAAGAATTTAGACACAAAAACCCCTCACCAAGCTTCCTCTTCAAGCAGGACTTCAATGGAGGTTTTGGGATATTTTCTAAGTGTTTTGGGTTTATGATTTTGAAGAATGAGGTCTTCCATGTGATTACCCTTTATATACTTAATTAAAATAACCCTTAATAAACCGTCCATGACTTTATTTAAAAGTGGGGTGAATTTATCAATTCGTCCCTAACTTGGCAGCAAACCTGCGCAGGAAGGCAGTTGCGTGCAACGCCAGCCCTTGACGGGCCGTCACAGCCACGATGGGGCGTCACAGCCCTCCGTTGTTGGCTACAGTGTCTTGCCAAGCTTCCTTTACCTCCCATTGTTAAGTCCCCATCGACTAGACCCTTTGACGGGGCGTCACAGCCACGACTGGCCGTTGATTGCTCCGTCGTTTGGGGTCTGCATGGGACTGCCATGCCAACAGTTTTGGGTCCTTCCTCAAGGACCCTGAGATGGTCCTTGAGGATAATTTCCCGGATGTATCCAACCCAAATACGATCCTATATAAGTTTAACACCTCTCACATGAATTTCAACCAAAACTAACACGTAAAACTCGACGACACACACCTAGACTTACAAGGTCGACTCAATGCATATCTTTGGAACACCTTGGACGTTCTTGGTCGTTTGACCTCCAAACTTCACGAAACTTTAACCACTGCCTATACATGCTTTATTAACTCAATTAAGAACCTTAAAACACAACTAAATGCACATAAACACATAGAAAAACATTTTAGACATTTAGGTGACTTAGTCGTCAAATGTCTTAGTCGTTCTTTGACGTTTGACTTCCAACACACCTAATACTTTAGCTACTGCCTATATACTATATTTTAGACATAATTAGAACCTTAGAACATAAATACCAACATGTTAGGCTCTAGTTAATCTAGGTCATCTTCGGGGTCTTACAATCTCCCTCACTTGGACAACATTCGTCCTTGAATGACATTTGCTACACTCCGAACACTTCCAAGATTAGAGACTCAATATAAAAGCTAATAACCATTCCATACAACACAAAATAACAAGAAAACATCAATTTCACATAGTCAAGAGATCCACAACACAACAAGAAACTAGAAATCAATTCTATAACTCATTATGCTACTAAACTCACATTCTTCAATCCAAATAGTAAAAACTCATTTTATACTCAATACCCTACTTATATACATTAGTTCTAACCACATTACAATATTTTTAGGCAAACGAATCAATTAGTCATTTTCCCAAAAATATGGCAGCGTGCAGTTTTTAAGGAAACAATGAATTTTTAAGCATTTTTTTCAAAAATCCACATTATAAGCAATTCATGATATAAACATGCTAATATGCAAAGTAACACCATATAAACACCTCTTACAGTCAAATGAATGCTTCATAGAACACATAATGCAAGAAGTTAATAAAATTCAATTTCAACCAAACTTCTAAACACCATGCACAAGCAACAAATTCAAGGACTTCTATCCTATCTACAAACCATACTCTCCCACTTAGAAGTAACTCATATCTTAACAAAAGAAAGAGAACTTACCAACATCATCATCACTCTCCATCTCATTCGGCTTCTCCACTTTAGAACGGAGTGCATAGAAATGCCTCTTAGTTGAAGCATCATCTTTTGGAACACTAGGAGCAACTTGCTTACCCTCTTTACCTCTAGAAGCAATCATAGGACAATCTCTCACTTTGTGCCCATCTTTACCACAATAAAAGCAACTACCGGTACCCAATAGACACTCACCACAATGTTTCTTGCCACAATTTGCACAAGTAGGCTTGCCATCCTTGGAACCACCTCCTTTCTCAACCTTGAACTTAGCACTCCTAGATTCTCCTTGAGATTGAACCTTCTTCTTAAACCTAGTTTGCTCTTGATCACTAGCACCACTCCTTTTCAAACTTCTAGTCATCCTCCTAAGCTTAGACTCTTCAATTGATTGTGCATACACAATGAGTCTAGATAGGGTCATATCATCATGCAACATAGCGGTACGACATTCTTCCACCACTAAGTCGGCTACCTCCATCACAAAACGACTCATTTCATCTCTTGGATTGGACACAAGAGAAGGGGAATACCTAGACAAAGTTGAGAATTTCAAAAAGTACTCCGCAACACTCATATTTCCTTGCTTGAGATCGATAAACACCTCCACCTTAATTTCTCTCCTCTCTCGGGGAAAGTACATACCAAGAAAAGCTTCAGACTCAGGCACCCTAGCCTCTAAGAACATATCGATGTCTGCGCGAAAACTATCGACCGCAGAGCTGAAGAGTCGACACATCCACCTGAGGGGCTGGCCGGGCTAGCACCCACAGCTCAAAAGCGTCCAAGCGCTGATGAACCTCAGTGATCTTCCGCTCTGTTGCTGGACCATTCTCCGTTCCAAGCGCTCTTCTGCCTCAACAATAGACCTCTGTATCCAAGGCTGGATGTGATGCAGAAGTGTAGCCATCTGTGCCTCTAATTTCTTGACCCTAGCAAGCGGGGCTAGAGCGGGGAAAGGGGCTGAGAGAGAGGAGCTCAGGGTAGTGCTACTATCCGGGATAGACTCGACCGGGGTAGTGTCAGTGGAAGTCGCCTGTGTAGCCGTGCGGGCCTGTGCTACCGTATCAGCCAGATCGTCACCAAGTGGAGGCAACTCTGGACGGCGCCCTCTGCGTGGAGCCAACTCATTGGCCTCATCCCTGATGAGGCCGATATAAACAGTGCCCAGCGGGGTCTTGAGCTGATCAACGTGCCATAGAGGCACACCTGCGCAACCTGCATAGAGAAGATATCATGCACGGGAAAGGGTAAGTAGTTGTGACCTTAAAGTCCCTCTCGTTCATGACTGCCTGTAGAAGCCAAGCAAAGTCTACCTCAAACCCGGCTATCATCGCCGTCATCAGTACTGCACGATCCCATGTGACTATATTATCAGCGGCTGTGGGGGAAAGGCAGTGGCGGACAATCAACCATAAAAACTTTGCCGTGAAGGTCAAGTTATCCTTCTTGATGGCTCCCTTCGGCTCGGTCACCCAGTCAGCACCCCCTCTATCAACAGACAAGTGCAGGGCCATCCACCTCTTGGTGGTCTCTCTCAGCGATGGCTCACGCAGGAATTGGCCATCTTTGACAATTTTCCACTGGTAGTCAAACTCGGCAGTGAGAGGGGTCCGATTGGCATCAACATCCTCTCCGTATAGATACCGGCGGATGGCAGGCAGGGAGATATCAACCTGAATGCCACGTACTCGGACATGCTCCAGTGGGACCTGTTTGGCAGTGGCAGCCCGCCTATCGATCTGTGATATGAGAGTAGCCACGTTAGAGGCGTAGAATTCTCGGACCAATTCTTGACTATAAAGGGCCAATGAACGCGTTGTCCACTCCAGTCGATGTATGGTGAAGAGATTGTGGATCTCTGGCATAGTCGGGAGACATCCCGTAAGGACCCGCCGCTCCAATGTAAGTGTCGTGTCATGACTCCTTTGTCATTCAGAAACTTTGCGTCGGAATAGACTTGATACTGCCCGCCGACACACCACCGGTTGGGATGGTCGGCAACCGGGGTGAAAGCACGAGTCGGTGAATCGGGTGTGGATTCCAAACTGTCAGCCTCATCAGACGAGGCAGACTGTGCAGCGGTTGTGGGTGCAGGGACCTCAGCAGATCCGGAGGCTTCCTCCGACCACAAAACTCCTAAGGAGCCAGACGCTCCTTCTACATTAGTAACTGACCTAGAAGGTGTGCCAGTCAGTGTGCGCTCCTCATCAGACTGGAAGGCAGTGACTACGCCGGACGCCACCTTTTTGGGTGTGGCTCTGGAAGCACATGCAACTCGGGATGGGGTGGAAGTGCCTGGGGGAACGTACTTGGGGTCACGCTCATCATTGGAGCCAATAACTAGGCGGGCAGACGGGGCGACAGACTTCGATCTCCCACAAAGGTAGACTCGATCTTGTTTTGGTGCCATAATAGATAGTACATGTAAAGAATCATTATTAGTACTAGAAGGAGCAAACAAGACAAGCAAAACGACACAAAATAAATAAAAGAGTTAAGATGTAATGACATTTCTATAGTAACAGTGAAACACGACGGACCAGGTGACGGCTCGTCGTGAGTACGACGGACCGTTATGGGGTCCGTCATGTCTTACTTAAACTATGTTTATATGGAGAACTCTGAAGGGAAGTCTCTAACAAGTATGAAGGTATATGCAGTACGGACCGTCGTGATTATGACGGTTCGTCATCGATGTCCGTCGTGGGACACTTTAGAAAAAAATGGGGACCCTTAGGAGAGGGGTCTCTGACTGTCATGACGGTTATGCAGGAAGGACCGTCGAGGGTATAACGGTCCGTCGTATATGTCCGTTGGAGGACACTTAGAAAAAGTGAGAGACCCTTAGGAATAGGGTCTCTGACCGTCGTGACGGTATGTGTAGGACGGACCGTCGTAGGAATGACAGCCCGTCGCATGTGTCTGTTGGAGGACACTTAGAAAAAGTGAGAGACCCTTAGGAACTGGGTCTCTGACAACCAGAACAGTTGTGTAGCACGGACCGTCGTGGGAATGACAGTCCGTCGCATGTGACTTTTGGAGGACACTTAGAAAAAGTGAGAGACCCTTAGGAACAGGGTCTCTGACAACCAGAACGGTTGTGCAGGACGGACTGTCATGGGAACGACAGTCCGTCGCATGTGTCCGTTGGTGGACACTTGGAGAATATTGGACAGTGGGGTGTTAGGGATGTTGGAACGGACCCAATGACGGTCCATCATCGGGGTCTCGTTCTGTCATTCAGTGACAGAACTGGGGATCCCCCATTCATCCCCTATGACCCAAATGGAATTGTTAGTGTTTTAACCTACATTTGTCTAACCCAAATACCTAGTAAACTAGCAATGCTAAATCACCTATTTCTAGAGTTTTAACAAGGCAATTTTGAAGATTCTCAACCTAGGTCAGACAAAATATGTATTAAAGAATGAACCCATCAATAAGAAATAGGCTAATATTAATTGATAAACAAAAATGCAATGTAAATGGGTAGAAATCAGAGATACATACCTCAGAATTTGAGAAAAAAAAGCGAGGAAGGTACTTGGTGATCAAGTAAAGAACCACAGTGGCAGACTCCGACTAGTAGATAGTGAATTTTAGGAATTGGGGAATTTGGAAAAATGATCGGTTGTAAAAGAGGGGGGTTATGAACTTGGAAATTGAAAAGGGAGGGAAATGGGAGGAAGAGTGAAGGAATGGGGTGAAATGAAGGGGGTGGGGGTTTTAAATGTTAATAATTTTAAAAAAAACCCAGCCGAGTCGGGTACGCTTTATTAATGACGCGACGAGTACCCGACGACGGTCCGTCACAGCTGAGACGGTCCATCACTGGTTCCGTCGCGTGTGCCCTAGTTTTGAAGATAACAGAAAGACGTGCCTGGCACGACGGATTAATGCGACGGTCCGTCGCATGCATGACGGTCCATCAATGTATCCGTCAGTGACTGCTGCAGAGTGATTTTCTGTAGAATTTCCTGGTGATATGCCTGAAAATTTAAAACCAATTAGTATAAAATTCTACCATTACTCAAAAGAAAAACTATAAGTATTGGGTTGCCTCCCAACAAGCGCCTGATTTAACGTCGCGGCACGACTGAGGACACTTGATTACTCAGACTTCATCAAGATGGTATGCCTCGATCACTTCATTCGTTGATGCAGTATGCCCAAAATAGAGTTTTATTCGTTCTCCATTCACCTTAAACCGCACTCCCTCCTTGGTTTCTAACTCAACTGCTCCATGAGGGAATACTTGGGTAATCAAGTAAGGGCAGTCCGTTTGGACTTGAGCTTGCCCGGAAGACAACGCAACCTAGAACTGTCTAAAAGCACCAAATCCCCAACCATAAACTCTCATTTTTCACTTTTTAGGTCATTATCCTTCTTTATCTTTTATTTGTAGGATATAGCAGATACCGTTGGAGCTCACCACTATGCCTCATGGACCTACAAATGTTGAAGGTCGCTTCTTCATTGTTCAATCAAAATTTCATCTGCCCCTTTTCCATATCAACTAAGGCTCTACCCGTAGCAAGGAATGGCCTCCCAAGAATAATAGGCACTTCAAAATCGACTTCACAATCAAGAATAACAAAATCTGTGAAAAATATGAATGACTTTACTTTTACTAGAACATTGTGGAGTATCCCTATAGGCCTTTTCATTGTTCGATCAGCCATTAGTAGCCACATCGCAGTGGGCTTTGGGTCACCCAAACCCAACTTCTTGAAAATCAATAGGGGCATGAGATTTATGCTTGCCCCCAGATCAGATAATGCTTTCGCAAAATGTAATGACCCGACTGTACAAGGAATAGTGAACGCACCCTGATCTTCTTTCTTTTGTACGAGAGATCTTGTAGCAATAGCACTACAATGCTGCATTCTATCATCATCCTCGAAAGTGACCGATCTTTTTTTTGTAACCAGATCTTTCATAAACTTTGCATAGCCGGGCATTTGTTATAGAGCTTCTACCAAAGGGACATTGATATAAAGCTGCTTCAACATTGTTATAAAATGCCGATATTTACCATCCTCGGTTTTTTCACTAATCTCTGAGGAAAGGGGGGGTCTAGGCATGGGAATTACCTTTATAAGGACTTCTGCATCTTTTCCAGTGCTATCTTCTGCTTCACCACTACCCTCTACCACCTTATCATTATCCTTTCTCACCTTTTCCTCATTAGACGACATAGGTGGGTCAATGGTTTGCTTACCACCCCGAGTAGTGATTACCATACAGAGTGCCCGGTTGTCGTGTGTTCACAGTCACAGATAATTGGGCCATTTGCAACTCGATCTGCTTAATCGATATTGCATGTGTATCGACTTTCTGCCCAATACCCGCTAAATCACTCCTTAACTCTTTAATGTGCTCATCATTAGCATCGAACCTCCTCCTCATTTTGTGCAACATATCCTCAACTCGTGCCATACTATCTCCACCATCCTTAGGAGTAACTTCATGATTTTGAGGAGGGACATAGGGCCCATTCCTATCATTTCTGTTACCGTAGTTACCCCTGTTGAAGTTGTTGTCGCGGTTGTAGTTTCCATCTCGGATATAATGACCCTCACGGTTATAGTTACCATAGATCCTACCTTGGTTCCCTTGACCTTGGCGCCAATTATCCTGATTTGAGCCTTGGGCACTCGGTCAGAAACCCCCCGTCTGCTCATTTACTGCATAGGAATCCTCCGCATAATAGCATCCATCATTTGGTGGTGGTGGTTTAGACAAGTAGTTAACTGCATTTATCTTTTCTGCACCCCAGTGATATGTTTTAATACCAACCCAAGCTCAGTTCTCATCTGTGCCATCACTTCACAGATCTCATCTGCGGCTGTGTTGTGAGTGGATTGCACTGCGAAGGTGTTTCTCCTAGTATCTGACTTCTTAGTACTCCAAGCTTTATTGTTCCGGGAGATTTTCTCTAATTTTTCAGCAATCTCAGCATAAGGACACTTCCCATAAGAACCACCCGCTATAGTATCCAACACCGCTTTATTATTATCATCTTGTCCCCTATAGAAGTATTCCTTCAGTGACTCATCATCTATGCGGTGATTGGGGACGCTTCTAAAAAACGAGGTAAATTTATCCCAAGAACTACTAACTGACTCTCCTGGTAGTGCCGCAAAGTTGTTCACTCTGTCTTTGTGGTTTAGTTTCTTGGAGACCGGGTAGTAGCGTGTTAAGAAAACGTCCCTTAGTAGGTTCCAAGTGAAAATTAAGTTGTAAGGGAGCTCAGTGAATCAAATAGCAGCCTCTCCCGTCAGTGAGAGAGGAAACACTCTTAGCCCTATTACATCCAAGTCCAAGTCAGGCCTCCCTACACAGCTTTTACACACTGCCCTTACCTTAGCTATATGGGCATGTGGATCCTCAGAAGGTAGCCCTGAAAACAAACCTCTGGCTGTGAGCATTTGCATCAGGCTACTAGTTACCACAAAGGTGTGGCCTGGTGGTAAAGGGGGCAAGACAAGTGGCCCATCGGAGTCTTCTATATTGTCATAGCCTCTGTAGTATTCTTGGGCCGTGGAGCGGAATTTTGCCCCCTTTGTTGGTTTTCACCCGGAGCATCGGGTAACAACTGACCAAGAACATCAACCGGAGCTGCGATATTCTGGTTTGGATTATCATCATTAATTCCCAAGTTTCGATTCATGTTGCATAGTGTACGCTCTAATTCGTGATCGTAGGGAAACAAGGGTTCTCTTCCTCTCCGTATATTTAGCATACAAGGAAGATGGTTCTGCAAGAATCAAAAACAATAAACAAAGTAAAATTAAGAAAATATCTAGTAAACTATAGTAATAAGTTTAAGTTAATCTAAAAGCTGCTATCCCCGGCAGCGGCGCCAAAATTTGATACGCTCAAACTTACTTCTCAAATAAGAAGTAAAGTGGTCGTATCAAGTAAAAAACCCAACTAATGAGGTTGGGATCGTTCCCAGGAGGAAAATAGTTCAGACTTAACTTCAATCTATTATTACTACTATTTAGTCAATTATTTCCTTGGAAAGCAAAAATGATAAAAGGGGGATTTTCTATTTCTAAATAAATGAAAATAACTAGCGAAATTAAAGGAGACAACTAACAGCTTCAAATGTTGGAGTTTAATCAATTAATAAAAGTAACTAAGGTTTACGTGTTCCCCACATGTTCATAACTTGATAATTCTTACTATAACAATTCTTTCCTAGTATTTTGCATGCAAAGTCATAATTTATGTATTTCTAAATCCTTGGTTCGGCATCTAGAAAATTTCACTCCGCACCTTGGTCCAGCTACATGTGTTGCTATACTAACCCTTACCTTTACCTCATATTAAGCATCATATTTGATATTTGACAAAGTTATTACCTCGTACCAATCAATACTAGCCTATTAGATAGTATACACTAAATCTATGTTGATAATTCTTTTCCTATTATCTACCTCCTTGGTTAGCAAGTAGCATTAAGGCGAGTTCTAACGTTGGCCATCCGAGTCTCAAGTTTCTCACTCAAAAGACACCTCCTATACCACAAATCCTAAAATATCATTCTACCATCTCAGGAAAGGAAAAAATCCCTGTTATGGACAAATGTAAGAACATCCAAGAAGCCAAGAAGGAAGGTCTCGGAGTCGACATGGCCACCGCGATGTACAAAGCTGCAACCATGACGCTGGATGAGGATTTGGCATCACAGATGAAGAGAAAGAAAGATGTTGAAATGGAGACAGAGGACTTGCGAGAGAAGTTGGACATGCTTCGATTGAAAGTGCAAGAAAGAGAAGCGAGAGAGGCGAGGATAGAATCGAAAACTGCCGCTCTCTTAGCTAAAAGCATGTCACTTGATGAAGAGCTGACAATGGTAATGGAAGGATTCACCTCCATGATAGAAAGGATGGTCGTATTGAGGAAGAAGAACAAAGCTTTCCATAGCAACATGATTGATAAACTTCAGAAAATGCATGAAAATATCCCGTCTACGAGCAAGGGGCTAATAGTGGTCCCGGTAACGCTCACCTTGGAGTGACTGGGGAAGACGACGGCGAGGAAATTGTCTACAAACCTCCACTCCTGGTCCAGCTGAAAGGAGGATACTAATGCCACAACAAGAAGGAAAATGAATGAAAATGTTTTATCTTGTACTCGAACTACGTTGGGCATGAATTCTCCTTGTGAGATACGTAGGCAGCTTTCCCAGGCCCCGGCCCTATCTTTAAAAATTTTCATTCTCCCCTTCATATTATCAGAAGATACGAAGGCCAGATCAACAGACGTCCCAGAGCAACTGCAAGAAGACCTTAGCTCAACGTGATTTAACCTTTCTGACACAGTGTCAAAACTAAAATAAGCAAACTCCTGCTTGTTAAAAAAATGTGTTTCCGTCCTTACTCGTGAGTTGAAGATATCCTCAAACAAAGCAAGTTTTGTGTTTATCTGCTCTCTGTGTGATATTATGCATTTTGTATTCTGAATCTGCACTGACAAATCCGCCTTTGAGTTGTTTTCCCTCTCAGGCACTTTGAAACTGATTTGTGTCGACTGAAAGCTGGCAGATCATCCCTATTTTACTAGATCAAAAGGTCCCGCAGATTCCTTCCCTACACAATGCTCAGACCAAGTAAAGACAGTTATGGGGGATAGTAATGAAAAAGTGAGTCTTACTGATGTTGTGGTGGATCAACCCACCATAGCGGACCAGAATGAGTTGATTATGCAACTGACGCAACAGATTGCAGAGATGAGGGTAGAAACGCAAAGGAGACAGGATCTGCCTCCGCCTGGTTTTGCAGCTAACCCTGCTGATGGGAGACCTCCAATCTACTTCCCTTCCTCAAATATAGATCCAGTTCAGAACCATCCATCTATACCTGCTCAGAATTTTTTGGTTATAGATCTAACTACCCAAAATCCCCAATATACTTCCACATCCTACTAAACTCCACCTCCTCCTCAAAACAACCACGCCAAAAAAGCCCCCCCATCCTCAAAATACCCATCATCAAAGCACTCCACCACCGCAAAATCAAAACCCAAATCACAACCAAAAAACTTTCAATCCCCAAACACCCCACCACCACTTTAATCAGAATACCAATCTGCAGACTTACCCATAGAATAATCAAACCGCCCAAAATGTCCAGAGTCCCTCTGTAGCTCCACCCTTACCCAAAAGGACCACTCTCCAGATTCCCGTCCCCGCCGAGCACGATGTACACAGTTCTCAACTGGACCATTATGAGGAACATGAAAGGGAGTGGAGGGCAAAGGAAGAGGCAAAGGTCGACATAAAAGAAGAGATCAAGAAATCCATGAAGGAGCTCCAATGCGTCCCTGATATCGTCGGGCTTAGTTATGAAGACTTATGTATTAATCCAAATTTGAACCTTCCAAAAGGGTTCAAAATCCCAAAATTTGATACTTTTGGGGGAGTGGGGAACCCTATGGCTCACTTGAGAGCCTAGTGCGACCAGCTCGTTGGAGTTTGTAGGGATGAAGCTCTATTGATGCGGCTCTTCAGCCGAAGCCTATGCGGAGAAGCTCTTGAATGGTTCACCTCGCGTGAAACCCGAGAATGGCCCAGCTAGAATGCATTGGCCAAAGATTTTATTGATCGATTTGCTTACAATGTAGAAATTGATTGATGCGCTCAAACTTACTTCTCAAATAAGAAGTAAAGCGGTCGTATCGAGTAAAGAACCCAACTAATGAGGTTGGGATCGTTCCCACGAGGAAAATAGTTCAGACTTAACTTCAATCTATTATTACTACTATTTAGTCAATTATTTTCTTGGAAAGCAAAGACAATAAAAGGGGGGGGGGGGTTTACTTCTAAATGAATGAAAATAACTAGCTAAATTAAAGGAGACAACTAACAGCTTCAAATGTTGGAGTTTAATCAATTAATCAAAGTAACTAGGGTTTACGTGTTCCCCACATGTTCATAACTTGATAATTCTAACTATAACAATTCTTTCCTAGTATCTTGCATGCAAAGTGATAAGTTATGTATTTCTAAATTCTTGGTCCGGCATCTAGAAAATTTCACTCCGCACCTTGGTCCTGCTACGTCTGTTGCTATACTAACCCTTACCTTTACCTCATATTAAGCATTGTATTCGATATTTGACTAAGTTATTACCTCGTACCAATCAATACTAGCCTATTAGATAGTATACACTAAATCTATGTTGATAATTTTTTTCCTATTATCTACCTCCTTTGTCCGGCAAGTAGCATTAATGCGAGTTCTAATGTTGGTCATCCGTTCAAAAGACTTCTAAGAGAAAGAATTATCAATACATGCAAGACACTATTCTAGAATTGTTATTTTAGTTAGGTTTTACCTCACTATTCACCTATGGTTCCCACAACCCTAGTTATGGAGTTTAGTTACCCATAGTCATAATCACAATATTGAAATATGTAATATAAGAATTCATGCACTTACTTCAATGAGAAAGAATAAAATCCAAAAGTTCACTTGATTAATCAACAAAAGTCACCAACAATCAATTACTAATTAAATAAGGACTCTATTTGCTGAAAATCTGTCAAAATGCGACTGGGTCGACGGACCTCGCGACGGACCATCGTGGTCACGACGGGCCGTCATGGACTCCGTTGTCCCATACTTGCACAATTTATTCTGCTGCTCTTTTCATTACCCTTGACGGCAGGTATGACGGATCATCACAGGCACAACGGTCCGTCGGGGGTTTCCGTTGCATAATACTTCAACTCTTGGAATTTGGGTACTGGGACTACTTCTCTTATCTTCATGACGAAACAGCAGGACGGACCGTCATGGCTACGACGGTCCGTCACGCATTCCGTAACCCCACACTTGGTCAGACTTCCCCATCTCCCTTCAGCAGCTGCACTACGATGCCACCTACGGACCGTCACGGGCACGACGGACCGTCACAAGATCCGTGGTGGTACTTTTCTGCATTTCTTGCTCGAAAACCTCCGCATTCATCTTTTAGACAGATTTCCTGCAAATAAAGAGAAACTTACATAAAAATTAATACAAAAAGGCTTTTGGACACACTAAACTTAAGGAAAAAGCATTAAAAATATCGTGAAACCACGGTATATCACTCGACTTATTTCATTACTCTTATCCTATGTTCTTCAGGATATGGCTACCCAAAGAGCTTATGCTAGAAGGAATGCGAGGGAGAATGCGAAACAAGAATCTCCTCCCCCAGCTCCTCAAGTTTCCATCGATCCGTTGGTCGAGCTTGTGTTCAATGCGGAGATCAGGGATGCGTTTCAAGTCTTCTCTCAAGCCCTGACAACACAAATCAATAGGGAGGTTGTGGTTACCGCAAGCTCAAATGTGAATACCGTAGCTTCAAGAGTAGGGGACTTCACAAGAATGAATCCCTTGGAGTTTCGTGGTTTTAAAGTTGATAAAGATTGTAACATTCCGGAAACTAATAGGCTAAACTAGAACTTAACATGAGGGTTAGAGTCGTACCAAAATATTTATAGGTTTTAGTTTTAGAACGTCAAGGTACGATCACGAAGGACCAATCATGGGTCCTTGAGGAGGACCATTAAAAGTTGCCCGATAGTGATCCATGAAGGGGGACTTACGCCCCGTGTTTCACCCCACGCCTCATGGATTAAGGACTGCAAAACAAGCCACAAAAAACTCAAGCCACGGCTCAACAACACGCCACGTGGGTCCATCCACGAACCATGGTCGTGTGGTCATGTGTGAGGCCTGAAATGTCACGACCCAAAAGCACCCCTTAGAAGCTAGGGAGAACCCTCGGTTCGTGACCCGGCGTACTTGACCCTTTGGGGTTTTGTACAAGCCCTTTAACTATCGTTTATTACATAAGACATGAAAAGTAGTGTGGAATTAAAAATTTTCATGACATTTGATAAAAACAAGTCTTTTATAAATATTTAGAGAATTTCATCGTCACAAGCCAACTTAAAGGCACGACATAATATCGTAGGGACACGACCGTTTGCATTAAAAAGAAAAACATAATAAGTCTTTAAATAATAAATTAAGAAAATGACTATGCCATCGAATATATGAGGATATACTTTTCCTTGAGAGTAACTTTCCCAAGCTCTTCCTTCTAGCCTTCAACCTTGCTTCCAACTTATACTTATAGAGTATAGAAAAGTATGGGTTAGTACAAATAATGTACTAAGTATGGCATATGCAAAAATATGCAAAAAGGGACATTTTAGTAAAAACATATTTTCATGCCAATTAAGTAAAACATTCATGAATATGGAAGTAAAACAACATAAGAATCATCATTTAACACTTAGAGAAGAATTTCCATAATTTTTGCAAAAGAAAGCATTCTTACAGTAACCTTCCAATTTTTACAGAGAACTATTAAAACATTACAGTGAACTAAAAGACTCCAAAATGGTGAACTTCCAAAGCATTGCCAATGAGGTAATAAGCATCATTTCCGTCGTAGTTTCCCTATCTAAGGTCATCCTAAGACTCACTAAGGTAGGACATGAAGGAAGTACACATATGCCTCCTTCAATACACACCAAAGCAACCCTCAAGACTACCTCCCTTTTGGCATACTCACCTCGGGAGAACAAGCACCTACTCAATGTCAATACAATAGAAGAACACCCAACAACACAACAAGAATTTCCTTTCGGAATGCCTACTTAGTGCAATGAGTAGATAGAGTCCCACACCACCACCTACCCTAAGTAGTACACTCTTTTAGAAGACTTGGCACGAAGACTCCCCTTTCGGAAGGTCCTACCTAGTGCAATGGATAGATAGCGTCCCATACCACCACCTACCCTAAGTAATACGTTCTTTTAGAAGACTTAGTTCATTCAATTCAAATAAGACTCACAAAGACTCCCCTTTCGGAATGCCTACTTAGTGCAATGAGTAGATAGAGTCCCACACCACCACCTACCCTAAGTAGTACACTCTTTTAGAAGACTTGGCACAAAGACTCCCCTTTCGGAATGCCTACTTAGTGCAATGAGTAGATAGAGTCCCACACCACCACCTACCCTAAGTAGTACACTCTTTTAGAAGACTTGGCACAAAGACTCCCCTTTCGGAATGCCTACTTAGTGCAATGAGTAGATAGAGTCCCACACCACCACCTACCCTAAGTAGTACACTCTTTTAGAAGACTTGGCACAAAGACTCCCCTTTCGGAATGCCTACTTAGTGCAATGAGTAGATAGAGTCCCACACCACCACCTACCCTAAGTAGTACACTCTTTTAGAAGACTTGGCACAAAGACTCCCCTTTCGGAATGCCTACTTAGTGCAATGAGTAGATAGAGTCCCACACCACCACCTACCCTAAGTAGTACACTCTTTTAGAAGACTTGGCACAAAGACTCCCCTTTCGGAATGCCTACTTAGTGCAATGAGTAGATAGAGTCCCACACCACCACCTACCCTAAGTAGTACACTCTTTTAGAAGACTTGGCACAAAGACTCCCCTTTCGGAATGCCTACTTAGTGCAATGAGTAGATAGAGTCCCACACCACCACCTACCCTAAGTAGTACACTCTTTTAGAAGACTTGGCACAAAGACTCCCCTTTCGGAATGCCTACTTAGTGCAATGAGTAGATAGAGTCCCACACCACCACCTACCCTAAGTAGTACACTCTTTTAGAAGACTTGGCACAAAGACTCCCCTTTCGGAATGCCTACTTAGTGCAATGAGTAGATAGAGTCCCACACCACCACCTACCCTAAGTAGTACACTCTTTTAGAAGACTTGGCACAAAGACTCCCCTTTCGGAATGCCTACTTAGTGCAATGAGTAGATAGAGTCCCACACCACCACCTACCCTAAGTAGTACACTCTTTTAGAAGACTTGGCACAAAGACTCCCCTTTCGGAATGCCTACTTAGTGCAATGAGTAGATAGAGTCCCACACCACCACCTACCCTAAGTAGTACACTCTTTTAGAAGACTTGGCACAAAGACTCCCCTTTCGGAATGCCTACTTAGTGCAATGAGTAGATAGAGTCCCACACCACCACCTACCCTAAGTAGTACACTCTTTTAGAAGACTTGGCACAAAGACTCCCCTTTCGGAATGCCTACTTAGTGCAATGAGTAGATAGAGTCCCACACCACCACCTACCCTAAGTAGTACACTCTTTTAGAAGACTTGGCACAAAGACTCCCCTTTCGGAATGCCTACTTAGTGCAATGAGTAGATAGAGTCCCACACCACCACCTACCCTAAGTAGTACACTCTTTTAGAAGACTTGGCACAAAGACTCCCCTTTCGGAATGCCTACTTAGTGCAATGAGTAGATAGAGTCCCACACCACCACCTACCCTAAGTAGTACACTCTTTTAGAAGACTTGGCACAAAGACTCCCCTTTCGGAATGCCTACTTAGTGCAATGAGTAGATAGAGTCCCACACCACCACCTACCCTAAGTAGTACACTCTTTTAGAAGACTTGGCACAAAGACTCCCCTTTCGGAATGCCTACTTAGTGCAATGAGTAGATAGAGTCCCACACCACCACCTACCCTAAGTAGTACACTCTTTTAGAAGACTTGGCACAAAGACTCCCCTTTCGGAATGCCTACTTAGTGCAATGAGTAGATAGAGTCCCACACCACCACCTACCCTAAGTAGTACACTCTGTTAGAAGACTTGGCACGAAGACTCCCCTTTCGGAAGGTCCTGCCTAGTGCAATGGATAGATAGCGTCCCATACCACCACCTACCCTAAGTAATACGTTCTTTTAGAAGACTTAGTTCATTCAATTCAAATAAGACTCACAAAGACTCCCCTTTCGGAATGCCTACCTAGTGAAATGGATAAATAGCGTCCCATTCCACTACCTACCCTAAGTAGAACACTCCTTTGGAAAACTTAGCACATTCATTACTTTTGTGGGAGGTTATCTTAACCGACATAGACCATGAGAGCTAGACATGAAATCCCGACAATAACCATATCGGATGAGGGGTCCTCACTTGCCTAGAGTAAGGTCATTCTTTTTAGCTTTTACATGGCTTTCCCAATAGCGACACATATGCGGGCACATAGTTAAGGGATAAGGATATTGCTACTAAGTAACTCATTATGTACTAACGAGGAGTACTCATCTCAAGACGTACATTGGAATACAACATCTCAACTAACGAGTGTAACCACCTCTTCTTCATATCCTCCCGGTGCTAGACTAACCCTCACGGATTTTAAACATTATAATCTACAGGTTAAGGATAACTATTGAACACCACATCTCAATTCACGAAGGGTACTCATTCTCCGACCTATCTTAGAAAGCTCTTAGGATGTAGTGAGGTTGCTACTAAACACTTCATCTCAACTCACAAAGAGTGCTCATCCCAAAACTCATCTATTTACTCAACTTTGCTTCATACATTCATTCAAGTGTGAGTATGTATGTACATGTGAACACACCTTGCACATAAGCACTATTTATTTATATTAACTTTCTATTCATGCTTTAGACCTATATTCATCAAATCACACAATTCTTATGCTTCACATAATCATATTCTTCATTTAGACATAACATAAGCAAAACATGCAATTCAACTTCACAAAATACAATAAAAGACTTATCTTCAATATCACTTTATTTCACATATTAGGCCTTCAAAATCCACAATCATAATAAATACTAAGTAATATCAAGTTCATCAAATAAACACCGCCACCAAGAAGGTGGACCATACCACTCAAGAGCAATTTATCATAAGAAATACACAATATAAGCAACTCACCATTTAACCAAGTCATCACCACCTATAATCATTTTCTCAATATTTCATCATAATAAGGACCTTAGGGCAGTAGCTAAATCATAATAAAGTAGCTAAATCATAATAACAACACAAGAAAATCAAAGTTCATACCCTAGACAACCATGCTCATTTAACGCATTTCTTAAGCCAAAAGTTTGAAACATGCATAAACATGAGTTCATTAGGGTTTTGACCCTCCGTGATACTTTTCGTTCGTAAATACCCTCGTTGTCCAATAACTAGTGCACAATTGCCCTTTCCACTAACGGAATAGTCATTTCGTACATGTGGCACAATCCTACGCCTCAACCCAAAATATTTAACCCAAATTTCAAATACCCGTTTAACCGCCCCATTACCCATTTTACAAACTATCTACAATCCTAAAGAAAAAAAAAGGTCCATTTACTTTTACCTATTCTTCTTCATCTTAAGGTGGTCGTCATCCCCACCCCTCACCTCCTCTGTCTTTTCTTCTTTTATCTTTTCATATATTTTTTCATTCATCTACTTAACTATTTAAACAAAAGAAATTGAAAATCCAAAGCATCTATTTTTGTGAAGAGTAAAATATCACACTAAAATCTTAAAGAAGAAACTCATAATCACTTTGTCTTGAATAAAGTTTCTATAAATTAAATTAATTAACATAAAAAAAGTTAATTAGAGTAATTGAAAAATTCATGTTTCATTAGAGATAAAACATAACCAAATCAAAACATTGCAATTATTTGCATTGTCTGCTACTTGTATGTCCTTTTTGGTAAAGAAAGAGGTAGAATTATTCCAAAGAAAAAAACAAACTCCATGAAAGGAAAATGGAATTCTAAGCTAATACAACTTATGTTTCTTCCCAAATGTAAACAAAAATCTGGAAAGTTTCTGGAATCTTTTTCTTCTTAACTAAAATCAAAAAATAAATTCAAACCCTCAACCCCACGAATCCAAGAACTCCGATTCAGATTCAGATTCAGATTTCAACATATGTTTGAGAATTCTACGTGGGGTTCTCAAACATGAACATCAATTTCTGATGTGGGTAAAGGGAGTATTGGGTGAGTTAAATGGGTTATGGGCGGGTTAAACGGGTATTTGAAATTTGGGTTAAATATTTGATCAATCTGGATTGAGGTGTAGGATTGTGCCACGTGTACAAAATGACTCTTACGTTAGTGGAAAGGGCAAATGTGCACTAGATATTGGATGACGAGGGTATTTATGGACGAAAAGTATGACAAAGGGTATTGATGTACCATTTTTGAAAGTTCGGGAATATATTTGTCCCTTTTACCTAAATTTCATATAAAATTATTATCCTGTTTGTCAAAACTTATAATTAAACTAATATTTTAAATAATTATTAAAACGTACATGTATGATTGGTAATATAAAGTCTTAAATACATATGTGATGTCATTTTTCTTAATATAAAATATTATTGATATATTAAATTGGATATTTTAAATTAACGATATTATAATAATTTAATATTCAGGATAGATCTATCACAAAAAGACAGATAGATAGATGTTATCTCGAAAAGTTCAAATATTTCAATTACTACTTTTATATTCTTTGTTAATGGTAATTAGAAGAAAAAGTTGGGGAGTCTAAATAAATAAAACTACTCTTATAACCTCTATTGATTCTCCGAATTATTTGTAATTGTTTTATTTTTTTTACTTTTTCTAGATGGCCCCCTCAAGAATAACAAACATGTGACTTGGTTTATTTATAATTTTTTAGTTGTTATCTTTTTTTTTGTAAAAAATAACATATTTCAAAATATTTTTAATTTATTAAATATAATTAAAAATCTTTGTAAAAAGTTAATGAGATCTTTTTATGATTTACTAGATCTAAAATAATCGAGGAACACACATTTAAGATATGAGGGGTTGCTCTCTTTCACATGATCGATTTATTATGACATATTTAGAAGTGTTAATTATGGACAATGACATGGAATAATAAGGAAAACTAGATTTTACGGGCTAAAAAAATGAATAATAAGCCATCCAATTGAGCATCGTATACTTTTACATGCACATGTACCAAACAATATAGAAAGTGATAGTTGACTAATTTATGAAAAACAACTCCATATAGAAGCCAATTGTATCAAAGAACAGAAATTATAATTGAAATATGTAGGATAAAAAAATCATTAAAGAGTAAGAATTTTATAATCTTTCAAGTTTTTTAATATATGTGACAATATCAAATTTTTAATATTCAGATATTAAAAAATAATTATTTTAATCTGAATGATGTCATGAATTATCGCGCGAAGTGCAAGTAAGTTATCTAGTAAATTAAGAAAATATTGTTGTTAGTAGTAGGGGGGTGTTGGCCAGTTCGATTTTATATATTATCGGTTCGATTTATCAATTTTTTTGTTTTTAAATATGCTAACCTAATAACAAAGATATTTTTATTAGTTTTTGATTTATCGATTTTTTTATCGATATCAGTTCGGTTTTCGATTTACCCAATATGAAAATGTCCATAAATTATTGTATGACTTCTCACTTATCTAAATGCTTTGATATAGTGAAATAAGAAAGATAGTGAGAAATTGCATCAATACGAGAAAATATAGTATGAATGCTATAATTACATGTCACCATCAAAACATATGAATTTATGATGTTAATCAAATTATAGATCTTTACAAACTTGCAAAAATTACATCATACAACTACAAATTAAAACTAAAACTAAAATGAAATGGTCCAACAAGACTAAAACTAAAATCACATAACTACAATTGTGAACCCTTACTTTACTCTTTAGATTTTGAGTTAAATAATAAATTAAAGACTAAAACTGTCTAATTTTGATATAATTACAGTGTCTAGTCATAGATTAAATTTTAATATTTAATATTTAGGAAGGATAAAGAATTAGATTATTACCGTCTTATTGGGTTATCTATTACTCAATAACCCAATAGTAAAAACTGAAATCGAACTAATAACCCAATAACTTTTTTGTAAGAGGAAATTTCACATATAGCCAATAAAAAATAGTTTAATTACTCTTCATAGCTATAGTTTGATAATTACAATTTGTAGCTACATGTTATAGGAAGGAGAGATCAGAAACGAGCGAGACTGGGAGAGATGGGAGAGAGGCGAGCGAGAGAGGGCAAAGAGCGGGAGAGAGGTAAATTATATATGTATATCGGTTAGATAATTGCATATTATACACATGTATTTGTATATATGGCAAGCGATATTGGAGAAAGGAGGAGAGAAGTGAGCTACGAGATTGGAAGAGGGAGGAGAGATGTGAGCAAGAGAATACAGAGATCGCGAGAGGTGAATTGTATATGTATATCGATTAGATAATTGTTTATTATACATATGGATTTGTATATACGGCAATAGAGATTGGAGAGGGATGAGAGAAGCGAGCAAGACTGGGAGAGGTAGGAGAGAGGGGAGCGAGACAAGCTAAGGCAGAGAGTGGGAGAGAGATGAGAGAGACAAGCTAGCAGAGTAGGAGAGAGGTGAATTGTATACGTATATCCTCTAGATAATTGTATATTATACATATGCATTTGTATATTCTGGCGAATTATATATATGTAAACGTGACTAATTATACAAACACAAAGTCAGCCCACGTAATTAATGTATAATATTAGTCGCGAGTGCTAATTATAGCAAACTATAGTTTTGATGAGTAATTAAGTAGTATAAGTTTGTTTAAACGCATAATTTCCCCTTTTTATATAAACCCATTTAAAACTCAATGACCCAATAACATAATTTTTGGTTTGATTTTTGCAAACACCCTTGCTCAGTAGTAACGTTTTACATTTTCATTATTTAATTTTGTCCACCATTAGTTTTTTCGTGTTAAATTTTTTGAATAAAATTATAATGTCTAACGCATTCTTTTTTTTAATATGCATAATCTAGTTTCGTAAATTAAACTATCTATTCATACTTTAAGTAAATAATTAATAATTAAGAAAAGAAAAATATAAGAAACGTAAGCGAAAAGGAAAAGCATATACTACATCGATTGGAATTAGGAGTTGTAAATTTCATTTTATGAAAAAAATAAAAAATATAATTAGGTCGGCTAATATCGTTAGCCTATAAATAATTAAGGATGCCCTAAACCCTAACAAAAAATAAATTATTAAACTTTTGTGATAGGGGCATAGATATAGAGATGGAGGTGAGAATTGAACAGGACGAGGTGGATGAGATGATGTACACAACAACCATACGTCCATTAAATAAAGAACCCATTATAGTGGAGACTTTATGGAATAGTTCATCAAATTGTGCGTTAGTCAACAATTGGGTATCCAAAATAAAAAAGATTCAAGAAAAGAAGAAAGAAAAGACTCTAATCTTGAGTCTTTTTGCTGATCGTAGTGCCCAATACAAGAATAACAACTTTTCATATTATTATTATAAACACAATATATCAAAAGCTCCCTTTGAGCTATTACAAATTTGTGTTGATAATCATTGCCTATTCTTTGATTTAGATAGGTATTATGGGAAATATCCATTGCTTTTATGGAAACTATTCTCTGATAACAAGACCATAGTAGTTGGGCTAGGGATTGAACAAGTTGTGAAGAAGTTAGAGAAGGATTATAATATGAAGATTAGCAAATGGGTGGACTTGAGGGATAAGTCTAGAGAAATGGCTACTTTTGGTGAAATTGCTAATAATTGTAGTGTGGAGAAATTGGCTAACAAGGTATTGGGTGAAGAATGGCATGTCAACAAGCCCTCTACAATGGAATGGTTCAATTCACAAGATGATTGCCTTCTTTCTGATGAAAAGATTAAATTTGGCTCATTGGAATCTTTTCTTGCTTATAGAATAGCCGTACACTTGTTATTATAACATTCATTATAGTATATTTTATGTCTACATTAGCTAGGGTTTTTTAGATGCTTTCTTTTATCATATTATTTTGATTTGATTTAGTTTAGTGTCGGATATATAAAATATTATTGATATTTCTCTCGATATGATACTTTTTCAACTTTTTTTAAACATACTAAAGAGAATTTCTTTTTGTATCTTTTTACGTGTAAACTATTCACATGTATATAATAGAACAAAATATTCACTGTCGTGAAGTATTTTATATTATTTTTTTATACAAATTCTAATTTTGTAAAAAAGAATTTGAATTTTTTTTATTCAATCTTTATTATGACATTTGTTTATTAAGTATAACCAGTAAACGTACCAACGCGCGGGAAAGTAATTATGTATACGTTATGTGTTCAATTTTTTTTAATGTAAATTAGTATATCAATGAGTTATTAATATTTATGAAATGATTTGCTAAGCAAATTTTTCTGCACTTCTTGACACATCTTGTACACTTTGTAATTTATGAAAAAAATCAAACATGATACAAATTTATCACAAAATTCTCAAGTTTCAAAGAATACAAATCAACTTTAAAAGCTAAAATTAATATTATAAAAGATTACATAAAAAAATTAAGCATAATAGGAATTTAGTTAAAAACATAGCATTTAAATAACATTAAATTTAAAAATTTATTTAATGAAAATAATAATAAAATATTCGTTGATTATTTTCTCAGCCCTGTTATTTTACTAATTTAAAGTAAAATTTGAAAAAATGAGTATTTAACTACTCAAAATCCTCAACTGAACCAATATTTGCTCTTTTATTTTTATTTTATATTTTTATTTAATTTTTTTCAATTCAATTATAAATTATTTTTTGTTTGTAGTAAGTGAGTCAAATTGTAGTGTTAAAACTTATTTTAAGACTACTAATTATAATTAATTATTAGGAGGTTGAGAAAATACTCAAATTGAAAGTCAAGTAGTCTATTGATTTAGTTGCCTATAATTATTTCCTCTTAATGTAATATTCGAACGCGTTTGCTATAAAGAGCCCAATAGAGCAAATATTTAGGATCAGTCTGACAATAAAATAACTTATTTCAATTAAAGTTTTAATTATTTCGGTCAGGTACATGATCCTTGAGAGTATAGGAATATTTGATTAGGAGCCTCTGATCTTTATTTCTATTACATTTTATCTCATCGTATCACATTCTGTTATGCGAGATTCGAAAATCACCATCAATACCTCGGTCTAGGCCAGTAACAAAGTTGAGTCTCATTTATGTACAAGAATCAAATGGTGAAAAAAGTAAACATAAGAAAGAGAGATTGTTTACCCCAAGATTCGTAAAGTTGTCATGAAAGCTTGAAGCGGGTTCAAAGACCAACTCTATCGAGTTTTTACTGTTTATTACCATAGATGGATTTTCACAACGGAGGTTTTGGTGGACTACTGGGAAGTCCTTTTAAGTAGATGACTCGTCGGGTGGTCGGAGCAAGACTTCTTTGAAAAAAAGAACTTGAATAAGTTTGTTAAACAAACTTAATAAGTTTGTTCATCTTAAATGGTCTTTTGAATTATTATAAATTTGTTTTTATGCTTTTTTTTGTTTCGGTTTTTTTTTTTGAAAAACATATGATGGATAATTACTTTATATAGGAAGAAATAGATTGAAATTTAGCTTTATCTAATATAGAGTTAATTTACGATTCAAATTTTAAAAAATCAATAATAACTTCCTATTCAAATTCAAAATTCAAAAAATGAATAAATTTTTTCTTTATCAGTAAGTTAATTTTAATAAAATTTCTCTTTTAATTTTTTTAATAATTTTTTATATTTAGAGAGTAAAATAAAAAATACTTGATGGTAAATTAGTTTATATAGGAAAGAAAAGAAATTGAAATTTGATTTTATCTAGTATAGAAAGTTTTCAATTCAAATTTTAAAAAATCAATGGCAATTTTCGTTTAAATTCAAAATTGAAAAAATTCAGTGTTTATAATAAACTTTATATTTCAAATTTTAATAAATATTTTTATATGTAGAGAATAAAACAAATATTTTGATGTAAAATTAGCTTATATAGGAAAAAATGGATTGAAATTTGGTTTTATCTAGTATAGAGTTAGTTTTGATTCAAATTTTGAAAGATCATTGGTAACCTCCCACTCAAATTCAAAGTTTTAAAAATTAATTGTATTTAGTAAAATTTATCTTTAATTGTATACTAATTTTAATAAACTTTTATCTTTCAATTTGTTTTATATATTTTTATAGTTGCAATATAAAACTATACTAAAAAAATAAGTATGACAATTGGTTGATGTCCAAATTTGAATTTTTATCTTTGAATTTATATAAATACTATAAAGAACATAAAATTTGCTAAAAACTCACATTTCCTATAATATAGATTAATATTATTATTATTTACTGTTATTTATTATTATTATTATTTAACAATTTATAAAGAATGATAATTAACTCTAAAAAGTTAGTTTAAATATTTTATATTAAAAAATGATAATTACCCACAAAATAGAGTCGTGCATATTAAAAATGTATATAACTTAAATATATTGTTGAGAAAATTTGTAAGATGAACAAATAAAATTTAACATCTTTATAATAAAATCTCGTTACACAACACACATATCTTAAATTTCATTTGAAATCAATAAAACTATAATTAATATTGACTTTTTATAATAAAAAATTGTGAATATTAAATTATAACTAATTATTGATTGATCTAATTATGTAATACTATTTGGATGAATGACAAATGTTTCCATTATTTACAGTTTTCTATTCTTTCTCTTTTAATAATTAATAATATTATGCTTTTCCTTTTTACTTTTTATTGTAAAAAATATTATTTTAAAAATAATAATTTTAACGCATTATCAAAATATTTGTATGAAAATAAAACAATTTTTTTATTAGAGCGAGAAAAAAAGAAAATGAGTACCTATACATTTACAAAATTTGAAAATATTTTTCTATATTATAATATAAACTAGTAAAGCGCGGGAATTAAATATTACAAAAATTATAAAGTATTACTTAAAGTATATCCGGTATTATCACTAAAACACTCTATTATCTTACATGCAAGATTACGTGATAACAAACATTAATGATGTAAAGGAAAATAAAAATTATTACATCTTGCCATTATCCTTGTAACATAAGCATAAATTAATGATTGTTAAAAGACATATCAGGATTTATAACATAAGCAATGGTCTTAGAGAGTCATTCAACATGAGCAAAGTACACAAATATTTAATTGTGAATGAGGAGGAGGAGGAAGAGAAGGAGAAGAAATACGTACACAAACATTTAATTGGGAATGAGGAGGAGGAGAAGGAGAAGAAATACTAAGAGGTGTAGAATTTTCGTAGTTTTATAATGAGAGAAAATCCCTCTATTTATAGACAGCAAAGGGTAGTGTTGTGCTTCATCAGAAAGGTTTTAACTATTTGGAAAAGTTGCAACCTTTTGGAAAGCTCACAACCTTTCATAAAAGTAGCAACTTTTCATAAAAGTCACAATTCTTCATTAAAGTCACAATTTTTCATAAAAAATACAACTTTTCATAATAGTTGCAATTCTTCATTAAAGTCACAACTTTTCATAAGAGTCACAACTTTTCATCAGTCACAATTCTTCATTAAAGTCATGACTTTTTATAAAAGTATAACTTTTCACGAAATGGGAAGAATAGTTTTGATAATAAAATAAATTAAAAGGGAATCTTAATTTCTGGTAGGCCTTCCCAACCTCAAATTTTCTTCCTCAACAATTTTCTTTCTTTATTGTAATTTGAATATGATTGATATTTCTTTATTCTAAAAAGTCCAACGTATGTTATTAGATTTTATTGAAACTCATCAATTCTGAACAATATCAAAACAATACATGAATTAGAATCAAACTCTCTAAATTTAAACAAAGTAAAATTTAAGTTATGAAATATGAATCAGTTTGTTATTCTTTGTTACTTATGAACTTGTTACCTGCATTTATTTTCCTCCTTTTTTATGTTTGTCTTCTTTTCTTTCATTCTTTATGTAATCCTTTTTTATTTGTTTGTTAAATTGAAAAGAACAATTTTTTAAAGAAATGTTAGTAAGGATTTACATAAATAAATAAATTGCATGACGATGTAGATCAACTTTCAATTTATAATTCAAATTTTCAATTCGTATTAAAAATCAAATGAATAAAATTAGAATGAAAAAAATGAATTCAAGTTTGGATACAATAAAAAAAATTAATGATTTGTAATACGGTCATCACTCATCTGCATATAACTTTCTCCTTCTTCAACTACATAGATTCAACACCAAATTGCTTGATCCCATCTTCATTAAACGATTTCCACTTTCTTTGATTTTTCTTTTATAAAAAAATCAATATCTTCAAGATTTAGAACTTTCAAAATGAAGTACAGTTATATAAATCTCTTTCTTTGATTTTTCTTTTATAAAAAAATCAATCATCTTCAAAATCTAAAACTTTCAAAATATAGTACCGTTATATATTAATAATGTACAAACATGAAACAAAAGAAGAATAGAGGAACTATGCAAACACTTACCTTCCCATGAATGAATAATAAGGATTATTATTATTTTGACTCACCTTTATTGAGATGCATTTTTATTTTTTTGGAAAATTGTATATAATAGCAAACTAATAATCTAAATTAAATGGAATAGCTAGGGTTTGATTTAATTGTGCTCCATATCAAACATTAGCTAAAATTTGCCAGCGTCTCTCTCCCAAAAATCTCGCTCGCCACTCTCCATTCTCGCTCGCCTCTCTCGCTTTATACACAGAAGTGTATAATTCTGTTTCTGTTTTGTATAAAGCGAGAGAAAATTGTATATACACATGCAAAAATGTATATCTTCGTGTTATACACTTAATTATACAATTTACAAACATTTTACTTCAAATATTGCAGAGAAAAAGGCCAACGAATTATACAATTGCGAATTATACAATTGCAGTGAAATACAATTTTCTCTAGCTTTATACAACAGAAGTGTATATATTGTGTTTCTGTTTTTGTATAAAGCGAGAAAAACATATATCTTCTTGCTATACACTTATAATTATGCAATATACATACATTTTAATTCGATTCAACTGTATGCAAAACAAATTATACAATTGCAGCGAAATAGGCCAGCGAATTATACAATTT
>NC_028644.1:36902696-36903905 GCF_001406875.1 Solanum pennellii
TACCACCCCAGCCTACCCTAGAGATGATTAACCAGGTTCTTACCTATCTTAGCGGGTTATCTGACCAGGGCCAGACACCTCCAGTGTTTACTGCACCAGCACCTCAGGTTCAGGGGGTACAACATGCAGCCGCTATGGCTCCCTGCATGGATGCCTCATTGGAAGTAGGCACGTTTCCTCAATTGACTACAGGGTCCATAATGACAAGTGATCAGCATGAACTTTTAACTAAATTCTTAAAGTTAAAACCTCCAGTATTGAAGGGTGCTGAATCCGAAGATGCCTATGATTTTCTGGTTGATTGTCATGAGTTGCTACATAAGAAGGATATAGTAGAACGATTCGGTGTGGAGTTTGTGACCTATCAGTTTCAGGGGGATGCCAAAAGGTGGTGGCGGTCGTATATTGAGTGTCAACCAGCACAGGCACCACCTATGACTTGGGCATCATTCTCTAGCTTATTTATGGAGAAGTATATACCCCGGACTTTGAGGGATAGGAGGAGAGATGAATTCCTGAGCCTAGAGCAAGGAAGGATGTCTGTTGCTGCTTATGAGGCTAAATTCGTGCACTGTCTAGGTATGCCACTCAGCTTTGTTTCAGTCCACAAGAGCGGATTCGCCGTTTTGTGAAGGGATTAAGGTCAGATTTGCGGATTCCAGCCTTACAGGTAGCTGCTGCAGCAAAATCCTTTCAGGAAGTGGTTGATTTTGTGATAGAAGTGGAGGGGGTGAAGCCAGACGACTTCACTATGGCGTCGACATCTAAGAAGTTCCGTAAGGGAGGTGAGTTTAAAGGTTCTTACTCCAGAGGGCTGAGTTCAGGAGGTTACCAAAACCTCCCTATTCAGTCTTCCCTGCAGGCTTTAGCTGAGGGTCCATCGCAGCCCAGTCAGCCTTTTTCTGAGTTTGGTGGTTATCCTCAGACTTCGTCACCTTCACAAAGACCTATGCTTGACTCCAGAAATTGTTATGGATGTGGGGAGACTGGACATATTAGGAGGTATTGTCCAAAACAGAGTTACAGAACCCGAATCGTTAGAGGTAGAGGTGGTCATGGGAGAGGCCGCCATTCTGGAGGACGAGGTGGCCAAGGTAATGGTGGTCACCCAATCAGTCGGGGTGGCGGGCAAGCTGGAACTGCTGCAGCGCAACATGATAGGGGCAATGGACAGACAGGTGATAGGGCCCATTGTTATGCTTTCCCCGG
>NC_028644.1:36907565-36915764 GCF_001406875.1 Solanum pennellii
CTTGTACTGACCCCTACTTTTATGTTCTTCTTGTTGTTTTGTGGAGTGCAGCAAGTGCACCAGTGACTTCGTCTCGTTCGCAACTCTAGCCAATCTTCAGCACGTCAGATTTCAGGGTGAGCTATTATTCCTAGCTCGGGCTGGATTCTCTTCTTCGCGTCTTGATGTCTTTGAAGTTCGGACATGGACCATCGTTTTACTTATTTTAGTTCTTAAATACTCTTAGACTTAGTAATTTGAGGATAGATGTTCTTGATGTGATGACTTCCAGATTTTGGGGATTTTAAGTATTATACTTTAGAAGTTATTTATTGGTTATATTAATGAGTTTTGGTCTTCCGCATTATATTTTGTTCATTATGGTTGAAATATTGGTAAATGTTGGGGTTTAGATTTGTTGGTTCGCTCACATAGGAGGATAAGTGTGGGTGTCACTCGCGGCTCGTTTTGGGTCGTAACATACCCTTATTTTTCCCACAAGAAAACTAAAGAAAAGACTAACTAAATTATATTCTTAAGTTTACTGAATGATACAGTTGAACTTTTTTGGGAATAGGAAGTTAAACAAGTGGGTGAGGAATTATAGGGACAATTATTTGTACTTGAAATTTTATTTTTATTTTAAAAATATTTTTTATAAAAATTGAATAGATAATTAGATAGATTTAGAGATTGTGTAGAAGTGGGTGTGTAACTGTGTATTGAACAATTTTTAAACCACAAATTTAAATTTAAATATTAATTACTAAAAAATATTTTATAAGAAAATACATCAAAATTTCTAATTGGTTACTTAAATTTTTTATATGTTGATTTTTTTTAAAGAGTAGATATTTATATAATAAAAATTAATATTAGTTTTAAACTATTCCAGGAATGAAATGGTAACATAAAAATTCTTATAATTTTATGTTTATATAGTAATATTTTTATTTACTATATTGTACATTGCATAAATATTGATTTTCAAGTTAACAAACGGTAATTTTAAACTATTTTATATAACTGATTTTTTTTATAAAAAAAACTATTTTTATTTTCTTTTTTAAAATTGAATATATTATTTAAATTAACAAAAAATAATGAAATTATTTAAATTGAATTTATTATATCAATTAATTAAAGATAACGAAATTCAAGAAAAATTATAGTGTTGACACGTATAATTTTTTTTTCTCCTATTAAATATTAATAAGTATTATGAAAAATGAAACATACAAAAGTAATAAATAATATTTAGGATTAGAAGTTACAAGTAAGATGATGCATAAGTATTATAAATACATTTCAAACAAAAACATAGCGATGAAAATAAATTGTTACATATGCAAAAAATGAATAAATATTTTATTTTTCAATTACGTATAATAAAAATGAAACTTTTAATCATCATAATTTTTGTTGTTGTTGAAATGGGTTAATTATATTAATTGTGCGGTAATATCAGTTGGAGAACAAATTTGTACGACTATAGATTTAAGTAGCTAGGCTAGGACATGCTTGAAATAGAGTTGTGTAGAAATGTAACATATTTCTTTGACAAAGTAATTATATTGCTTTATGAAGAATTTAAGAAATAGTGACAAGAGGTGTATATGACAGAAATGCGGTAGCTACGACCTATTGACAAGATTTATGGATTGATTAGAGAAGAATGGTCAAATATATATCATGGACCATTATATATATGTGAAGATCGAGGAGGATGAAGACATTGACCATATGCTATTCCAAGTGATTATGCAATTAACAATGGTTGGGTACAAGACTGGGAAATCTGAAGTTGATCCAATGGGCTGTAGCAAACACTAATCCTAGGGTGTTTGACACTCATCACAAGATCATACAAGATATTCATGGTAGAGCTTAAATCCGGGGGAGCTAACTAGCTATTACTTACCAAAAAAAAAAAAAATATTCGTTGAACCACCTAGCTCTGTATAATTAAACCACAAGACATGAATTTATGGGATATATAATTATCCCCTTGGACATATAATTAGAAGATCAATTAATAAAACATTCAACTAAAGAGGCATCACTGCAGGAACATGAACTGGGAAGTCTTGAATCTCATCATTCCATGGATATTTCTCTAGATCCTTAGGATTAATAGTTTTGAGGGCATGCCAAACAACACTGTTACATTTGAAACCTGACCCAAAACCTATTTGCCATTCTCTATCACCTTTTCTAATCCTCCCTTTCGCTTCAGAGTAGGCCAATTCATACCACAATGGGCTACTTGACGTGTTTCCAAATCTATAAAGTGTCATTCTTGACGGCTCCATATGCCATTCTGTGAGCTCCAGATTCTTTTCCATCTTATTCAACACTGCTCTTCCTCCCGCATGAATAAAGAAATGTTCGAAAGCTAGCTTGAAGTCAGGTATATATGGCTTCTTGAAAATATTCTTCATTTTAAATATCTAACAATGAATGACGCAAAAAAAAGAAGTTGCTCAGACATAGGAAGTACCAATGGTCCTAGAGTTGTTATATTACATTTGAGAGTTTCCCCAGCTACATTTGTCAAGGATTTCAAGAGTGATATGCCAATATTTTCATCTTCGTCTTGTTCTTGATATACACTTTTGAAAGCCCTGTCATCAGCTCCTTTATTAGTACGCACAACGTGCTTGAGTTTATATTTGGAACGACCATAGTCTGAAAAACGATTGGAGAGAAGAATAGCGGCTGCCCCCATACGGAATATATTTTTTGTTATAAGCTTTGATCGATCCTTGCCTAGATAGTAACCAGCATTGATGCTTTCTGTGATAACTACCAATGCATAGCCATTCACTAGTGTCTGTACTTTTTTTAAAATGAAAATATTATGTATATATAGTCACAAAAATTCTGTTTAAGGCAATGCTTATAACACCAAAAAGAAAAGGGAAACAAACAAACTTTTGACTAACCTGCAAAAGCCGGTTTGCAAGGTCTATAGAAATGAGACCAGCACTACATCCCATACCACTAATATTATAAGTGAGCACATTAACTCCTAGATTGTAATGGTTAACAATCATGGATGATAACGAAGGCGTTGGATTGTGGACACCAATGTTCACTATCACTATCCCAATCTCATCTGCCTTCACTCTTGTTTTCCATAGTAAATCGTCTATGGATCCAAACATAACCTTCTCTATTTCATTCCTAGAATTATTAAACGTCAATAACTTGTTTGGTAACATTCTAATGCCCTCTGGAATATACGTCTTGTCACTATACCCACATCTTGACACTCTCCTTGTTGAATGTTGATGTAATTATGTCTAGCAACTCTCTTTTGCTCATCATATCACTCACCTCTGGCTTGTAACATGAAAAATCTATCAAATAAACACCTCTTTATTGGAAATTAGTTAGTCATTATTTTCATCTAGTTAGTTATTTTCTATTTTAGTTAGTTACATTGGTTAATGTGTAGTAACTAATTTCTGTTTTTAGGATATATATATATATATATATATATATATATATATATATATATAGAGAGAGAGAGAGAGAGAGAGAGAGAGAGAGAGAGAGTTGTACCCTTTGTATTCTGATGAGATATATGAAAATTCAGTTTGAATAAATTTTTTTTCTCAACTCTTCTTCCAAATTTGTACATGGTATCAGAGTCGTGAGTCTACAAAGATCCGATTCACGATCCTTTCATTTCGCCATTGTTGAGTTTGAGACCCATGGTATCAGAAGTCATCACAAGTTCGAGTTCAGGTGTTTCGGCAGATACTCTTGAAGGAATTGAGAAGAATCGCAATAATGCTCTGTACTTACACCCTTCGGATACTCCAGGTAGTGTATTAACTTCAGTTCAATTCACAGGAACTGAAAACTACTCGTTATGGAGCAGATCATTGATGATCAATTTGCGTGCAAAGAGCAAATTAGGATTTGTACTTGGATCTTGTCGAAAATCAGATTACAATCCTGAATTAGGGGAACAATGGGAGAAGTGTAATGCTTTTCTGTTGGCTTGGATTATGAACACAGTTTCTAAGGAATTGTTAAGTGGGATTGTGTACGCATCAGATGCAGCCATGTTTTGGGCAGATCTGAATGAAAGGTTCAACAAGGTTGACGTTCTAGAAGTTATCAACTTCATCAAGAAATATGTACTCTTCATCAAGGTAATCTTACAGTATCAGGTTATTTCACAAAATTGAGACTGTTATGGGACGAATTTGATGCGTTAGTACCTCCTCCTACTTGTAATTGTGATAAACCAAGGATGTATGTAGATCATTTACAGTTTCTGCGACTTTTTGCTTTCTTGATGGGATTAAATAAAATATATAGTCATGCAAGAAGCCAAATCTTGATGAATCCTCTTTCGAATGTAAACAAAGCATATGCTATGATAACTTCTGATGAAAGTCAGCGTATGACTGCTGTAAATAGAGTTGGTGGAGATATTCATGAGTCGATGGCATTATATTCTAAAAAAAGAAATGATTCTGTGATGCAATATAATAAGGGAAAAATGTTAGTGGTACTTATGATCCTATGGCAATGTATGTTGGACGAGGAAGTTATAAAAATACAGGAAATAGTAGCAATTTTAAACAAAAGAAGAATTGACATTTTGTATGTGATTACTATAAGTTGCATGGTCATACAAAATATATATGTTTTAGATTGATTGGATATCCACCAGATTGGAAGTTCAAGAAGAAATTTGGGCCTGGTTAAGATGTGCAAAATGCAGGGAAAGGAAAACATGCATATGTTGATAGTCAGGGTAGAGATGACTTTGAGTCTGTCCAGAGATTGAATAATAATTTGGGAGGTTTAGAACAAGCTGCAAAGGTGAAGCAGAATGGACATGAGAATCAGCTAACAACACAACCTACTTTTACTCCAAATCAGTATAAGAAGATTCTGCAGATGATAAATTGAGAAGATTCACAAGACTATATGGCAAATACTGCATGTACTTATAAATTTTTATCTGTATATAACACCAAATCTAAAAGAAAAGATAATGAAGAGTGGATAATTGATTCAGGAGCAACTCGTCATATGACTCCTAAAGAAACCAAGTTAGATTACAATGTTTCTGTAAAATATCTAGATAGACAGGTTCATCTACCTAATGGACAAGCAACCTCAGTAACTCGAATTGGTAGCTGTAAAGTGTCAATTGGTGACACATTGACGAATGTGTTAGTTGTTTCTGATTTTAAGTTTGATTTGTTATCAGTGTCATAGCTAACTAGATAGTTGAATTGTTCTGTGAATGTTTTCCCTGAGTTCTGTGTATTTCAGGACCTCTCAAATGGAAGGGTGAAGGGGATTGGTAAAGAGAGGAATGGTTTATACTATCTACCTAGTCAATTCCTAGAGAGAGTTGCACATGATGAACAAAATGCATTGATGAGCAATATGGTTTTTAATTCAGAAGGCTTCAAGTGGCATAGTAGGCTAGGACATCCCTCCTTGAAGGTGTTGAAAAGCTGTCCTTGATTAAAAGTGGTGAAGATTTAAATGAGTGTAATAATTGTCCAGTTTGTCCTCTAGCAAAACAAACTAGGCATCCTTTTCCATTAAGCATGTCAAAGACCTTTGTCATTTTTGACTTACTTCATTTGGATATATGGGGACCATATAAGAGTCCTACACATGTTGGTTATCGATATTTCTTAACAATTGTTGATGACTATTTTAGGATGACTTGGTTATTTTTATGAAATTCAAAAGTGATGCTTTTCAGATATTAAAGTGCTTCTTTGTCATGGTTCAGACTCAATTCAATAAAACTGTTAAGAAGATCAGGTCGGATAATGGGACTGAATTTTTTAATAATTAGTGTAAAGCATTGTTTGAAAAATTGGGAGTCATTCATGAGAGTAGTTGTCCTCACACTCCACAACAAAATGGGGTAGTGAAGAGAGAACATAGACACATTCTTGAAGTAGCAAGAACTCCAAGATTTCAAGGTTCTTTACCAATAAGATTCTGGTGAGAGTGTGTCATGGCAGCAGTATATCTAATTAATAGAATGCCAACTAGTGTTTTAAATGGACAGTCACCTTTTGAAATGTTTCATGGAATGCAGCCTGATCTGAGTCACTTAAGAACAATTGGTTGTCTTTGTTATGCAACTAAACTTGTCAAGGATGACAAATTTTCAACTAGAGCTGATGCATGTGTGTTCATGGGATATTCTTCTACTAAGAAGGGTTATGTTGTTTACAGTTTAAACCACCAGAAAATGTTGGTAAGTAGGGATGTTATTTTTAAAGAGGAAGTGTTGCCATTTGCAACAAAGAAAAGGGACAAAGATGTGCCATTATTCAATCATCAATATATTACTACAAATTCTCAAGGTGTGGAGGATGTTATAACAGTCCAGGAACCAGCAGTGAATGATGATACCTTGGAGTTTACTGATACTAATGATCCTAACAATTCTGAAGAAGTTGAGTTACAAGATAATTGATACCTAATGTACTAGTGGTTGCACCTATAGCAACAAGACATTTAGAGAGGTCAAGTAATCCTCAAGTTTGGTTAAAAGATTATGTTACAAATGTTTCTGATCACCCTTATTCCATGTCCAAATATATAGCATCTGTACTGGATACCAATCTTTTCTTAGTCATTTTTCTGAAGAAGTGGAACCTAGCACTTATGAGGAAGCAGTGAAGGATCCTAGGTGGGTGGAAGCCATGGAACAAGAGATTAAAACACTAGAAGATAATGGTACATGGCAGATCATGAAATTACCTGAAAGAAAATCTGTTATTGGTTGTAAGTGGGTATTCAAAATCAAATACAAAGCAGATGGGATGATTGATAGATATAAAGCAAGGTTAGTTGCTAAAGGGTATAATCAAGCAGAAGGGATTGATTATCAGGAGACTTTTGCTCCTGTTGTGAAGATGGTTACTTTAAGATCCATTATTGCTTTGGTAGCCATAAAGGTCTTGCCAATATTCCAAATGGATGTGTTTAATGCTTTTTTACAAGATGATTTGTTTGAAGAAGTCTATATGGAATTGCCTAAAGGATTCAAGGGTGCAGAACAAAATTGTGTGTGCAAGCTAGTTAAGTCATTATATAGTCTTAAGTAATCCCCAAGACAATGGAATGCTAAGCTTACTGAGGCATTGTGTAAATCTGGATACACACAAAGTCTTTTGGATTAGTCATTGTTTACTAAGAAGAGTGATACAAGGATGGTAATAGTTTTGGTTTATGTTGATGATTTGTTTATTATAGGTAGTGATCCTGTGTTAGTTCAGGCTACTATGCAAGTGTTGCATAGTCACTTCAAGATGAAGGACCTATGAGAACTGAAGTATTATTTATGAATTGAATTCTACAGATCAGAAAGTGGTATAGTAATGAATCAGAGGAAGTATGCATTGGAACTAATTTCTGAGGCTGGTCTTGCAGGAGCACAACCTGTTACTACTCCTTTGGAGTGTAATATAAAGCTCACTTCAGTTGCATATGACACAAGCAATGTTGATCCTCTTTTTCTTGATATAAGTAAATACCAAAGGATGATTGGTAAATTGTTTTACTTGACTAATACTAGACCAGATATTGCATTTGCAGTCCAGAATCTGAGTCAATATATGCAACAACCTAATCATTCACATTGGAATGCTGCTTTGAGAGTGATTAAGTACATTAAAGGGAGTCCAGGTTTGGGGTTACTTATGAGTTCACACAAAGGTACAAGGCTAACTGGATTTTGTGATGCTGATTGGGTAGCTTGTCTCAGTACTAGAAGGTCTGTGACAGGTTATTTGTTGAAATTTGGTGACTCCCTCATCTCCTGGCAATATAAGAAACAGAATACAATATCTCGAAGCTCTGCTGAGGCAGAATATAAGAGTCTAGAAACCTTGACTACAGAGGTGGTTTGGGTAACTAGTTTGTTCAAAGAAATATGTGTAAACTTGGAATCTTCAACCATAATACACTGTGGTAGCAAAGCAACTCCTCATGTTGCTGCTAATCATGTGTTTCATGAGAGAACGAAGCACATCAAAATAGACTGTCACTTCATTCGTGAGAAGATATTACAAGGACTTATACGAACCAATTACATAAATTCCAAAGAGCAACAGGCAGATGTCTTGACAAAAGCTCTTGGAAGAACTCAACATGATTTTCTTTTATCCAATCTTGGATTATTGAATATCTTCAATACATCCAGCTTGGGGGGGG
>NC_028644.1:36915957-36927643 GCF_001406875.1 Solanum pennellii
TATATATATATATATATATATTGAGTTGTACCCTTTGTAGAGAAAAAGGTCAAATGCCCCCTCAAGCTTTGGCCATATTTCCAACTACACACTTAACCTTTGCGGGTGGTCCTATTACCCACCTGAACATTTTTTTTATATATTATTTCACCCTCAGACGCTGACGTGGTCACCTATACCAGATTTATAAAAGTTGTTTGTATACACACGCTTTACACATGTATAATCGTGGACCCCACGACTTTACAAGACTTGAAAAAATGACACGTGTGACATCTTTACCTTTACCTTTCTTCTTTCTTCTTTATTCTTTCTTCTTTCTTCTTTGTTCTTCCAGTCGCATTGAGTAGCCATTGTTGAATCTGAAAGCTTACTTGCGATTTCTTCTGAGAAAAAGGATAGATCTTTACTAGTTGAATACTATTTTGATGTTAGTGTTCGATTAGAGTTTTATTTTTACTGCGTATTCAAATGTTATTTTGACTGGTGTGCTATAGTTTGTAGTTCATTTGAGACTTTTAATGTTTATTAGGGTTATTCTTTACCAACTAAATGTTATATTGATATTTGCTTTTAGTTTTGATGGTAGTGTTATTTTAATGTTTGTTAGGGTTTTGTTGAACTGGACATTCAAATGCCATTTTGATATGTGTGTCGTAGTATTATGGGTTTTGTTTATTAGTGTTTGATTAATAGTGTTCGATTAGGGATTTTGTTTGATTTTCTTTTCTCCCTAGTGTTGCTGCCTATGAATTTTTTAAGTAACCAAATAATTCTTAGAAAACATAGTTTCTCATTTCCTTACTAGTGTTACATTGTTCAGGTAGGAGATGAGTGAATTTACTTTGATTACGTTAAGATGGTATCATGGTGGAGTCTTAGATTTGAGTAGTGGACGACCAGTTTACAGTGGTGGGCGAGTCACAGAGTTTTTGGATGTTGATGTGGATAGACTGTCCTATTTTGATTAAGAGGGTACATAAAAGAATTGGGAGACACAATAACTTTCACATTTAGTATCAAAGCTCCTAACAGTGTTATTTGGGAAGATATTCATAATGATATGGATATTTAGAGTTAAGTTGTTCTTTGGAAGATGGAGATATTGTGGAGGTATATGTAAAATACTTAACTGATGGTGCAGTTGTGGACCCCACCCCTATTTTAATAGAAAATGTTCCTCATGGGGATATGTAGGAATCTAGTTCAGCTTTTAATAAAGTAAATGGCCAAAGTGGGGTAGGTGAAGACCCCTTTACTTCCTTTGATACTAGATCTCAATCTACCCCAACTCCTTTCACTACTCCTGCTACTGGATCTGCTTCTACCCCAACTCCTCCCACTACAACTGCTGTTCTTAAATCTCCTTTCACTGCCACTCATTCCACTACAAATCCTACCACTACAACTGCTCCTCCGATCTCCTTCCACTACTGAGGCTGTTGCTGAGGTTGTTGATGATCTAGTTTCTGGCCCTGTTGAATCTGATTTCTTAGAAGAAGAGGGTTCTGATTACTCAACAAAAGATAGTGCTGAGTTTGAATGTGGATTGGTGGGAGATGATGATGAGGACTATGGTAGTGATGTGCATGAAGAGGTTAGGGAGTTGAGGGCTGAAAAGATATCTTTTCAAAGAAGAAAAAGAAAAGAGAGAGTACCAACTGATACTGAAGAGGTACCAGTAGGTGAAGCTGGACCAGATTTAGGTTTAGATGAAACTCAGACAGGTAAAGTAAGTGTTTAAGGAAGATTAGGAGGTGATGAGCCTTATTTTGCAAGTTATGATGATGGAAGTTTTGAAATAGATGAAGGTGAATTTAGTGATGAATGTGTTGAATCTGAAAGAGTAAATTTACCAAGAAGTGTAAATTTACCAAGAAGAAGGAGGACAAATAATCAAAAATTTATACATGATCCTACTGCCAAGAAAGTTGTATGGCAGTTGGGTATGGTCTTTGCAGATGTGAATGAATTTAGAAGAGCAGTAAGTACATATGCTGCCCAAAGGAGAGTTCAAATATAGAAGTGTGTGAATGACCCAAAAAGAGTTAGATGTAGGTGCAAGGAAGGTTGTCCATGGCTTTTGTTTGCATGTCTTGACAAAACAACAAATGATTTCATGATAAAGACTTACAATCCAAAGCATAATTGTAACAACACAAGTAGAAACTATTTGTGTAATGCAAAGTTAATAGCTACACATATTGGAAAGAGGATTAATGAGCAGCCAAATATAAGAGTTTTCAAGTTGTAAGAGTTGATAGGGAAATAATTTAAAATTCATGTTGCCAAGACTACTGTTAGGAGGGCAAGAGCTAAAGTGCTGAAAGAGATCATGGGTTATCATGTTGTGGAATTTGGGAAAATTCTTGACTATAAAGATGAACTGTTGAGGACCAATCCACGGAGCACTTGTGTTGTTAAACTTGGTGAACTTGATGCTCTTGGTAGGCCAGTATTTCAGAGCTTTTACATATGTTTTGATCCATTGAAGAAGGCATTCCAAAATTGCAAAAAATTCATAAGTTTAGATGGTTGTTTCCTTAAAGGGGTTTGTAGAGGACAATTGTTAGTTGTTGTGGCCAGAGATGGTAATTACCAGATGCTGCCACTTGCTTGGGAAGTAGTTGAGTATGAGAAAAAAGAGATATGGACATGGTTTATCAAACTTTTGAAGAATGATCTAGGACTAGGAGATGGTGAAAATCTTACCCTGATTACAGATATGCAGAAGGCATATGTACTATTTATTTATTTTGTATATGTCTTTATCAATTTTCATATATTTGTTATTATAACATATGTAGATCTATTACAGGGATTAATAGGAGTAATTCAAAATATTTTACCTGTTGCAGAACATAGAATGTGTGCTAGACACATCTTAGCTAACTGGGCTAAGGACTAGAGAGGTCTCCAAAGAAGACAACAGTTTTGGTCTATTGCAAAGAGTACCTTTGAATCTCAATTGAGGAAAAATATTGCAAAGATGAAGTTGCTTGGTCCAGAAAAAATGATGGATGATCTTATGTACTACAACATAGAGTTCTGGTGTAAGGTTTACGTTAATACTCAAGTAAAATGTGATTCTGTAGATAACAATTTGTCTGAGTACTTTAATTCATGGATCTGGCACCTTGACACAAGACAATTATCACTATGTTGAAAACAATTATCACTATGTTGAAAAAGATAAGAGTATAAATGATGACCAGAATAGCCAAGTTAAGAGAGTTCACAAATACTTGGATGTGTGATTTTTCTCCAATGTGTCTAAAGGTACTACAAGAGAATATTGATAGGTCAATGAATTGTAATATTGAATTTAATGGAGTTGATAGGTTTGAAGTGAGAGAAAGACAATTTCAACATAGTGTGGATCTTGGTAGATGGATTTGTAGTTGTAGGGTATGACAGTTAAAAGGCATACCATGTGCACATGTTGTGGCTGCTATTTACTTTAAGAAAGGTGAACCCCTTCACTACATTGACAACTGTTATAGTAAGGCAACTTACTTGAAGACTTATACCCATGTCTTTCAACCTGTCACAGACATGGAGATTTGGCCTAAATCTACTAACCCCACAGTTGCACCACCTAAAATAAAAAGCATGCCTGGCAGGCCAGGTAAACTTAGAAAGAAGGAAGCTGGTGAAAGTAAAAAATATGGAAAGCTACCTAGAACTGGACTTGCCATGACATGTAGTAACTGTAATGTTAGAGGCCACAACAAGAGAGGATGTCCACAAAGGGTTGAGTCATCAGCAAGGGAAGAACCATCAAATACAGACAAGGGAAAGGGCAAAACTTCAGGTTTAGGCAGACCAAAGGTAAAATCTTTAACTTTAATTTGGTATGTAATATTACTCTCATATGTAATAATTACATTTATTTTAACTATATGTATATAGAATGCACAAACAGAAGCTGAGCATTCTACAAAGAGGTCAAGAGAAAGACCACATGCAAAACCTAATGCATATCCAGGACCTGCAAAGAGGTCAAGAGGAAGACCATATGCTATAACACCTAGTGCATCTCCAGGACCTGCAAAGAGGTCAAGAGGAAGGCCACCTTCTGCACCTAGTGCATCTCCACGACCTAGTGCATCTGCAGCACCTACAAAAGGTGCAAGAGGAAGACCACCTGCCACACCTAGTGCACCTAATGCATCTACAACACATGCAAAGAGTGCAAGAGGAAGACCACCTGCAACACCTAGTGAACCTTCTACATGCGCATTGCCTGATAATAGTAACAAAGGAAGAGGAAGGGGTAGGGGAAACACAACCTCATACAAAAGGCAAGCAGTCATTGCAATGGGTGTGTTTCAAGCTGAAGATAGATTCAAAGCTCTTAATGTAAGTGTTTTATATTGATTCAGTTATACAATTTTTTAATGTTTAACTACAAATTCAGTCAGTATTATCTCATACTTTGAATACAGCCTGGAATGTCAAGTTGTAAGATCTTCTCTACTGGTTCAACAAAGGTGACAAAATCTGCTGATGTTAGTGGTGATATTGGTTACAAACCAAGTACTGCACCCAAGTTGTAATGGAATGGAAAAGAAGCAATCACAACAAGAAAACTTCAACAAATGAGAGGGGAACAGAGAAAATCAAGAGGAAGTAGTTCAACCAATCCAATCTAGGAAGTAATGATATTGTAGTACTGTTTTAAGTAGGCAAGAAAACATTTCCCATTTTGAATGATGATGTACTAGTATTGAACATCAAATTATGTTTTTTGTTTTGATCTTTTATTGTAATTTGACATTGTGTGTGGCTTGTTTTACAATTAATTATGTCTATTAAAGGTTGTTTCTCTTACAAATTATGTTATGCTTATCCTTATTTGTCGTAGTATAGACACTAATATAAACACTCTTAAAAATGGTGTTATGTTTGTCTACTAAAGACATATTTTACAATCGAAAAGATTAATGATATTATTATAAAAAATTTCTCATAATACATATGACAATCAATATAGAGTTTCAACTCCTTTCACTACTAACTACTGCCATACGTTATGGCAATTCAATTACTTCAATACTTGAATGAACCCTACTTTGAAATAGGTTGTTCATGAACAAAGCTGCAACACAAATCAAAATATATAAAATGACCTTCCAATCAAACGTACACCATTTCAAATTTCTTCGTTTGAACCTCTTCTCTCTTGTCAAATTATCAATCAGAACTTCTTGCCCATTGATTTGAATCTGTCTCTTCCAAACTTCATCTTCCAACTCTGAAATTTTGTTCACCAATTTTGGGAGGATAAATTGGGATCTCTATATCTCCATCGAAAAAAATTTCAATTGTTCGACTGAAAAAATAAAAGCAATATATTACGTTATTAACATTCACATCAGTTAAACAAAATCAAATATCTGAAGAAAAGTAACATACACCATAGTAGGGGCATGACCAAAATCGTCTACCTGGATTCGACTTCGACCAAGAACTCTGCATATGCAACAAATTTCCATGTTTGCATCTTACTATGGCTTTGAGCATCGGGTATGATTCTTCCATGCATAGCTTATTCAATTTCACGTTAGACATTACTAACCCTAGTAACAAAAAAATCCGTCGAATTGGAGGGAAAATCAAGCTAAAATTCGACAAAATTGGAAACCCTAACTTCAATCTTAGTTGAAGAAGTTACGAAAACGTTTGCTAATAAGAAAAAAATGGTTGATGAAGAACAATGGTGGATGAAGAACAAAGAAGGAGGGAGATTTTGTTCAAGATGAACAAAGAACAATGGTGGATGAAGAACAAAGAAGGAGGGAGATTTTGTTCAAGATGAACAAAGAACTAAGAACAAAGTGAAAAAAATAAAAAAAATAAATGAATGGTTAAATAAAGAGTAAAGTTACCGTTGGAAGACTTATTTGGACTCCACATGGACATTTTACCACGTTCTTACGCGCCACACGAAGGTGAGTTCACGTATGTGACCACGTTAGCGTCTGAGGGTGAAATAATATATAAAAAAATATTGAGGGGGGTAATAGGACCCACGCAAAGTATAAGTGTGTAGTTGGAAATATGGCCAAAGCTTGAGGGGGCATTTGACCCTTTTCTCTACCCTTTGTATTATGATGAGATATATGAAAATTCCGTTTGAATACATTTTTTTGTTTTAATAACAGATAGTATTAAATAATAGTATTAAATAATATTAGTATTTACTGTGTACTAATCCTAGTCCTATTAGGATTAGTACTCCTTAATCCTAGTCCTATTAGGATTAGTACTCCTTCCTATATCTCCTATATATATCTCCCATGTATTCCCTTATTAGGTTAACACTTCAATACAATCAATATTCCTTCATGGTATCAAGAGCCAGAAAACCTAGATCTTCTTTTCTCTAGGTCTTTTCTCTCTTTAGGGCACCGATCGTTCCCTCTCTTCTTTTGGGCGGCGGCAGCCATGACAACCGAGGTGGATCCTCTCAATTCACTTCCTTCTGGCGTTAAACTCCTTCTCAGGCATCTTCATGCCCTGATTCCCGAAAAATTATCAGACATAAATTACCCTACATGGAAAATCACCGTTCTTACAGCCCTTGAGGCCAATTACCTTCTCAAATACGTCGATGGAAGCACAGAACCGCCGCCGGCAGTCATCACCGCCACGGACAAATCAGAAAAAACCAATCCGGCCCATGCCGCCTGGAAAGCCGTGGATGGCCAGATCCGATCATGTTTGATTGCGGTCATCTCTCCCACGGTTCAGAAACACGTCCGATCCTACACAACTGCTTCAGCCCTGTGGACGGCCCTCGCAACACGCTATGCATCAATTTCCCACTCTCATATTTTTCAATTGCGTGATCGTCTCCACACAATTACCAAAGGCACGAAAACTATGGCGGAGTATTTAGACGAGGTCTCCACCATCATCACAGCCCTCGACACCGTGAACGAAATCATTCCCGAAAAAGATCTCGTCATGTGCGTCGTTCGGGGGCTCCCATCAGCTTACTCCTCCATTAAACAGGCGGTTCGCATCAGTCCAACGCCCGTTGACCTGGCTACTCTCTCCTCGTGGCTAAAAAGTGAAGAAATCAACGTGGATCTGGAGAGCAAACTTCTTCTCCGAGAAGCCGCTGTTATGGAGCCGGCCACCGCCCTCACCGCAAGCCAGAACTATCGCGGGGGGCGTGGTGGCGGCCGGCAGGGGAGCCGCGGCGGCTACGGCAGAAACAGCGGAGGCCGCGGGCGCGGCGGTCGGCAGGGCAGTCGTCCGCCGTACGACGGTCAGCAGCACGGCAGCAACAACAGCCTGCACTCCTTCGGCAGCGGCGGGCAGTCATCTTCCAGCGGCGGGCAGGGCACTTACGAGCGGGATCGTCCAACTTGTCAAATCTGTCAGAAAACAGGACACACCGCTGCTCATTGCTGGTTTCGGTATGAGGAGAGCCGAAATAGTGATAACCGTGCCAATTATGCATCTCAAGCCGGCCCTTCCTCTGAATGGCTGTTGGATACTGGGGCCAACATGCACGTTACTTCTGATCTATCCAAGCTTAACGCTCCAAATCCATATCATGGCTCCAATGGTATTACTGTTGGCAACGGTGAGTCCCTTAATATTTCTCACACTGGCACGGGTACCATTAAAACCCCCACCGCTATCTTTCACCTAGGTAACCTTACCCACGTCCCTTCTATTAAATCCAATCTCCTTTCAGTTCACCAATTCACAAAAGACAATAATTGCTCACTCTTGTTCACCTCTAATGATTTTCAGATCCTAGACAATACTACCAAGAGGGTGATTTTTCAGGGCCCCTGTGAGCATGGTCTGTACGTTCTTCCTGGCACAAGTTCGTCTGCCCACCCAGTTTCAGAAAGCGTTCCTGTGGCTCCGGTGGCTCTTTCGGCTGATGGCCACAGTCTGTTGTGGCACAGTCGTCTGGGTCACCCGTCTACTCAAATAATAAATTCTTTAATGTCTCAATTAGGTTTTTCTTCCATTCATGTAAACAATTGTGACTCCTGTTCAATTGCTAAATCTCATAAATTACCTTTTACTTTATCTGAGAAGCGTACAACTGCACCTTTTCAACTTATTCATTCTGACCTATGGGGTCCTACTGCTGTTCCTTCATTTGCTGGTTTTCGCTATTATATTTGTTTTGTGGATGATTTTACAAAATACACTTGGTTGTACCCACTAAAACACAAATCACAGGCATACACCACCTTTGTCACTTTTGAAAAAATGGTCAAAACACAATTCAATTCTCATGTTAAACTTTTTCGAAGTGACAATGGAAAGGAATATGTCAATAACATCTTTGGCCAGTTTCTGCAATCCCTGGGAATTATACATCAAACCTCCTGTCCATACACTCCCGAACAGAATGGGGTGGCTGAGCGTAAGCATCGCCATCTCATTGAAACGGTGGTTACTCTTCTACATCAATCTCATCTCCCTGTCTCCTTTTGGGTAGAAGCTCTAGCCACCGCAAACTACCTCATTAACAGAATGCCCAGTCACACTCTCTCCAACAAATCACCCTATCAACTCCTTTACCAAGAACTTCCCAATTATACCAACCTCCGCGTCTTTGGGTGTCTTGCCTACCCTTGGCTACGCCCTCATATTACTCACAAATTACAACCCCGATCCCGTCCTTGTATTTTTTTGGGCTATCATCCTACCTCCAAGGGTTATCGCTGTCTTGACCCACAAACTCATAAAGTCTACATATCTCGTCATGTCAAATTTGTCGAAAATGAGTTTCCCTACGAGTCTATTTCCTCCTCCACAAATACATCATTCATTGGCGTCCTTCCCCTTTTTCCAACATACTCACAGGGTCCCTCACCACCTTCCCCCACACCTCCACCCACTACCCAACCACCCCTCATCACCCCTTCGACCGTCACCCACAATACACCCGCAACCACCACCCACACTCACAACCAACCCGAACCACCCCATACCCACAACATCTCCAGCCCGATCCGTTTTGGGTCCTTCCCGGCCACCCCCGAATCACCACCGCCCGTGCCACCCCCCAATACTCATCCCATGTTAACCCGTGGCAAAGACGGTATCTTTAAACCCAAAACCTTTCAGGCTACCATACTACCAAATACACCCCTTCCCGATAGTGAACCAACAACCTACTCTGTTGCCTCAAAAAATGCTTATTGGCGTCATGCTATGGATGACGAGTTTAAGGCTTTGACTGATCAGAAAACTTGGGTTCTTGTACCTAAGCCCCATGGGCGGCACCCAGTGGGCTGTAAATGGGTGTACAAAATTAAACACAATGCGGATGGCAGTATTTCCAGGTACAAGGCTCGTTTGGTTGCTAAAGGCTACAATCAGGAGTATGGGCTTGATTACTCCGAGACATTCAGTCCTGTTATTCGGCAGGAAACCATTCGCCTGGTACTGTCACTCGCCGTGCGCAACAATTGGCTCATCAATCAGTTGGATGTTTCCAATGCTTTTCTTCATGGCATGCTTGATGAAACTATCTACATGACGCAACCACCGGGCTATGTTGATCCCCGCTTCCCTCAACATGTTTGCAAACTCCAGAAGTCTCTGTATGGGCTCAAGCAAGCCCCCCGTGCTTGGTACACACGTCTGAAAACGTTCCTCCAGGGACTCGGCTTCACGTGTTGCGTACACGACACGAGTCTGTTTACTCGACATTCAGCACACGGTACAGTCATTCTTCTTGTCTATGTAGATGATATCATTATTACAGGCTCTACTGCAGCTCTCATTCAGGATGTCACTCGAGCTATGCATACTACCTTCAAAATGAAGGACCTTGGCCCGTTACATTATTTTCTGGGAATGGAGGTTTCTCGGACAGGCAGCGGCTTGTTTCTTCATCAGTCAAAATATGCTCGAGATCTGTTGCAGAAAGCTGGACTGGAAAAATGCACCAGTCAACCAACACCGATGGCAGTCTCTTCGTCTACGAATGGAGCCGACACCCCCTTTGCCGATATCACCCACTTCCGCAGCCTCATTGGGGCTCTACAGTATCTGGCCATTACCCGTCCTGACATCCAGTTTGCTGTCAACCGAGTTGCTCAGCGCATGCATCAACCAAGTGAACATGATTACCATTGTCTAAAACGCATTCTCAGGTACATTTTTGGCACTCTTGGTCGTGGTTTACTCATTCGACCCGGGGACTTGGAGCTTCGGGGTTTCTCAGATTCAGATTGGGCGAATGATAAAAATGACAGAAAATCTACATCGGGGTTTCTCGTTTTTTTGGGGCCGAACCTGATCTCCTGGTGTACAAAAAAACAACCCAAGGTCTCTCGGTCCTCGACTGAAGCTGAATACCGCGCCCTTGCTCTTCTTGCTGCTGAGACCATGTGGGTCACATATATTCTTCGCGAACTCCGCGCCACTCACACTGTTCCTGCTCTCTATTGTGACAACAAATCAACCATCTGTGTGGCCAAGAATTCCGTCCTACACACCAGAATGAAGCATGTTGATACCGATTGTCTCTTTGTTCGCGATGAAGTTCAGGCCGGCACCATGACTGTGCAGTATGTACCCACTGAAGAACAACCGGCTGATATTCTCACCAAGCCTCTCCCGAGCCGACAGCACGATTACCTCAGTTCCAAACTCCGTTCGCTTCCGCTATGCTCAGCTTTAGGGGGGATAATAACAGATAGTATTAAATAATATTAGTATTTGTTGTGTACTAATCCTAGTCCTATTAGGATTAGTACTCCTTAATCCTAGTCCTATTAGGATTAGTACTCCTTCCTATATCTCCTATATATATCTCCCATGTATTCCCTTATTAGGTTAACACTTCAATACAATCAATATTCCTTCAGTTTTCTCAACTCTTCTTCCAAATTTGTACACTCTTGATGAACGCCCTTTGAAGTAGAGTAGTACTACTGCGGCAAATAAAACAATAGACAATGATTTCAGCGTGACGATTTGATTGTTGACGTCTTCGATGTTAAGAGTAAGAAGGTGAAATGCTATGACGGGAAGGATTAATGGAATGGAAAAGAGGTACACAAGTTTTATGTTTTTAACACAAAAGGAAGAGGAGTTTTCTTTCTTTATATTGCTAGCGGATATAATGTAGTCTGTAGAGAAAAGGAGTAAACATCTCAATTTAACACTGCTCAAGTTACTGTTTTAGCAAGCAATACCATGATCAATCAACCAACAATTTATTAATTTTTCTTGTTACAGCCCAACTGCACTTTCCCATTTTATCTTATTTTTCATCTGCAATTTCTTCCTCATTTTCTTTCTTTAATTTTACTTCTTTTTCTTTTGTATTATATATTTAAAATTTTTTTGTGCATTGCCATTTCTTGTGGTGTAACAGGGATATATGATTAATTTTGAAACATATATGAAGGTTAGGTTACTTTTTAAAAACTTAGGATACTTAGATGTCACGACCCAAAACCGAGCCGCGACTGGCACCCACATTTACCCTCCTATGTGAGCGAACCAACCAATCTAAACCTTAACATTTCAATTTAATATCAACATAAGCAATGCGGAAGACTTAATAAAAGACAATTCAATAACTTCTAAAATTCAACATCTATTATTTCCCCAAAATCTGGAAGTCATCACCACAAGAACATCTATGATCAAATTACTAAACTAAGAGTATTCTAAGAAGCTAAAA
>NC_028644.1:36929905-36935598 GCF_001406875.1 Solanum pennellii
TATATATATATATATATAAATATCTTCCTGTACATTATACAATATACAATATCTATATGACCAATTTGTTGAATAGTTCTGGGGAAATAGTACCCATCGACTATGATCGAAATCTTAGCTGAGACACACCTTAAAATTAAGATTCTATTATCCTTCAACATTTTTTAAAAAAATTTGTGCACCTTTTATATTTACGTGACATCCAAATATCTCTCACGCGCCTCAATTGCGTGGAGTCACGGCGTGTACAACGTATCAAAAGGTGCACAAAATTATAAATAATCATAGAAATAATTGTAGGTGGTAAATTTCATGCATTTGTGTATGTGTATAAATAGTCATATAATATATTATTTCTACATAAGTTAAATTTGAAAGAAGTGAATGAAGTTAAAAACATCTTCCTGTACATTATACAATATACAATATCTATATGATTAATTTGTTGAATATTTCTGGGGAAATAATACTTATTGACTATGATCAAAATCTTAGCTGAGACAGACCTTAAAATTAAGATTCTATTACCCTTGAACTTTTTTTAAAAATTTTGTGCACCTTTTTGGTTTACGTGACATCCAAATATCTCTCACGCGCCTCAATTACGTGGAGTCATGGCGTGTACCACGTATCAAAAGGTGCACAAAATTACAAATAATCATATAAAATAATTGTAGGTGGTAAATTATGCATTTGTGTATGTGTATAAATAATCATATAATATATTATTTCTACATAAGTTAAATTTGAAAGAAGTGAATGAAGTTAAAAACAAAATAAAAATGAGAGACGAGAGAATTGATCGGCTGGTAAGCATTCCTCACTTTCAACCTTAACGTTGTGAGTTTCAGTGTTCAAGAAATCAAGATATGCGAGCCCGTCATGGCCTTTCTTTCAAAGTTCTTGGCCTTTCTTTGAAGCATACATCCTCATCTTGTCATTTAGGCTTCATAGCTGTAAATCAATATAATTAGAATAAGACATTATTATGCATGCATTGAGGACACTAATTTTTAAACTAAAAAAACCCTCAAATGAGTATAAGTCTACCACTCATCAACTTGCATTCAAAGGTGCTAGGGATCATGACTTGTCACATTTTCAGAATTCACAATTTTAATACCACGGCTACTACATATAGAGGCAGATCCAGGATTTGGAGGTGGTGGGTGTCACATCGTTCAATTAAGATAAAATGATCGGTTGCTTTAACTTTGGGTTACAATTCGGGTTATTAATTTTATTTTACGTTACAAACAAATCAATCAAGTATGCGTGTTGGTATTGATTTCTTTTACATATTCAGAGATTAGAGATAACTAAACAATTCAGTTCTTATATCATTTTTGGAATTAGATGTTTTATTCAATTAAACTTTGAGGGAAAAAAGTTTTTTCACACTAAAAGTTGAGCTTGTAAAAACCATCGAAGGACATTAACTTAATATATTTATATTCCATTGAATTTATGTGTTGTTGGAGAATATCGTAGGAAAAGATAAAAATCTTAGTTTCAACCTAGTCATCTTACTTAGTAAGAACATTAGAGAAAATCGAAAGAACCTTTAAATTTTTTAAGAATAATCTAATAATAATATTTAATCATTTTTTAAACTTATATTTTTTTTTAAAATTACTATTTAAATATATTTCTTATAATATTTATTTGGCATTCATAATTCAGTACTCAATAACTGATAAAGAATAAACATATAACACTCATATCAAGAGATTAATAATTAGTGAAAGAGAAAGTAAAAACAAAATTAAAAATGGAAAATGGTCAAAAATACCCTTAAACTATCTGAAATAGCTCAGATATACCCTTAAACTATATTTTGACTCAAAACTACCCTTCCCGTCAAACTATTGGGTCAAAAGTGCCCTTCTAATTAACGGAAATTTTTAAATGTCATGTGGATGCCACATGGCACCCCAATAGATTTCCACTGCCACATAGACCAAAAGGAAAAGGGTCAAAAGTACCCTTAAACTATCCGAAATAGCTCATATTTACCCTTAAACTATATTTCGGCTCAAAACTACCCTTTCCGTCAAACTATTGGGTCAAAAGAGACCTTCTTATTGGCAGAAATTGCTAAATTTCACATGTGCCACGTTGACTAAATCCCTAAATCTTAATTACTCATTTTCCCCTCATTTCATTATTTTCCAAAAATGACTTCACCCCTTCTCCCTCATTTCGCGGCTAAGTTTTCACAGTTTTCTTCGTTGCTGGGTTTCAAAGTAGATATTCGTGGTTATAGGTTAGTAAACTTTTTGCTTATTTTATTGTGTTTACAACCATGAAAATCCACAAAATAACGGGAATGTTGTGAAATTCTAACTATCATACATTAAAATCGTAAACGTAATAAAATAAGAAAAAATATTTACTAACCTACAACCATGAATATCCACTTTGAAACTCAGCCTCGAAGAAAGCTACGACGCCTTAGCTGCGAAATTAGGGGAAAGTTGTGAAATCCTAACTATCATGCTTTGAAATCGTAAATATAATAAAATAATAAAAAATATTTACTAGCCTACAAGCATGAATATCCACTTTGAAACTCAGCCACGAAGAAAAGTATGAAATCTTAGCCGCGAAATGAGGGAGAACGGGTGAATATATCATTTCTGAAATAATGAAATGAGGGGGTAAGTAATTAGGATTTAGGGATTTAGTCTATTTGGCAGTGGAACCTTATTGGCATGCAATGTGGCATCCACATGACATTTAACAACTTCTGTTGATAAGAATGTACTTTTGATTCAATAGTTTGAGGGGAAGGGTAGTTTTGAGCTGAAGTTAGTTTAAGGGTATTTTTGACCATTTCTATTTAGTCTACGTGGCAGTGGAATCCTATTGACATGCAATGTGGCATCCATATGACATCCACATGGTATTTAACAACTTCCGTTAATAAGAAGGTTATTTTTGACCCAATAGTATGACGGGAAGGGTGGTTTGGAGCCAAAATAAAATTTAAGGGTATACATGAGCTATTTCGAATAGTTTAAGGATATTTTTGAGCCTTTTCCGAATTAAAAATTATTCGTGAAAAAGAATCAATTTACATTAATAAAAAATAGTAAATAAATAAAAATAAATGAAAAAAAAAGTTATACCCTTTACATAGTAATGAAAAAGACAAAAAATAAAAGAAAAGAAAAAAAAGGAAGAAAAGGATAAAAGGAAAAAGGATATAAAAGAAAAAATGAGCATGAAAAAAGACAAAAAGACAAAAGAAAAAAAGGAAAAAAGACAGAAAAAAAATGGGCAAGCAAAACATTAGGTGCTGGCAGCGTGCCTTAAACTCACCAAATCTAATATAAAGTTAATAATTATATATATATACATATATATATATATATATATATATATATATATGTTTTTTTCGAGATTACTGGATATCATGGCACCCTACCTGTTCACGTAGATCCGCCCCTAACTACATACCTACAGTTAGAACGCTATAAGTTAGCTAAGTCAATGCTATATTTACCCATTAGTTCCTAACCATACATTTAATTATTGCAATCTACTTAATGTTCAGTCTTTCAATTGTAATCAACTTAATGTTTTTATTCAATAAGCTTTCCTGTTATTAAAATTTGCTACTGAAAACATCAGTCAAATGATATTTAATGGATTTTCCTAATACCTAAATGGGCTAAAAAATCACCGAAGTGGTATATTTGTGATTAAAATCTTCATTATTTACATTTTGCCATAATTGATATGAGATACACATGTCCAAAAATTAGTATTACAAGTGATTGCAAGTTCCTGTTCTATTAAAAAATGCTATTGATTTATCAATAATGTGTTATTGATTGAACCATCTCAATTGCTTTTTAAAAAATAAAATTGTCAATTTTATAATGATTAAGGGTTCTTTCTTATAATTAAGTCATCCCCTGAAGAGAGATAGCGACATGGCGTGACAATATATTATCAGGAGTATACAATAAAATTAAAACTTAATCAATAGCCGAACTAACTATAAGTACGATTCACTTAGTATGAGCATTAAGTTTTTCTCTTTGAAAAATGCAGGTGTTATTTTGATATATTAGTTTTCGAGATTATTTTAATTTTGAAAAATTACTTAGTTCAATTTACTTTTAATTGAGAACTTCATTAATGGTTAATTAAATTTGATAGCTAAAGGTCTTTAGAGAAATTTAAAAGTTATGGGTTCAAAGTTTTGTTTTTTAAATTATTGGGTTTTAAAGCTTTATCTCGTACATAATAATAATAATAATAATAATAATAATAATAATAATAGTAATAATAATAATAAAGCATACCTGTTGGCAGAAGGTACACCAAAAAATGAATATGTGACATATCATCATATACATACACTCTTATAAACAAACAATAGTTGATACTCCCTCGGTTCTTTTTTATATATAATTCCTTTCTATAAAAAATTTATTTGTAGTAGTACTTTTTATTTTATAAAATCAACATATAAATTATCATATTTCCTTTTTATTCTTGTGAGTTATTAGTCTTGAATATATATATATTTGATCAACTTAGAAAAGCTAAGTACATAATTAATATTCATTGGTTAAATAAATTAATTTATATTTATTAATTGAAAACCAAAGTTTAAATAGAACTGACGGTTTACAATCTTATAATTAAACCATCTTATTGGTAAACAAAGGATTATTGGACATGTGAATTAATTTGTCTGAGTAATTTGAACATAAAATCTAAAATATGACATATAAATAGAACTGACGGTTTACAATCTTATAATTAAACCATCTTATTGGTAAACAAAGGATTATTGGACATGTGAATTAATTTGTCTGAGTAATTTGAACATTACGGCAGGAAGTGAGTATTTTGACAAATGCAAATTTGACAATACGGCACGCAGTCATTATTTTTTTTTTAATTTATGAAGGTCAAATTAATAATATGGAGACAACGTCATACTAGTTTTTCACCTCTTATGTGCCATCAGAACATAGTCACAAACCCAATTTGCCACTTTGGGGCGGTTTTGCTTATGAAACTTGGAAATGTTGATGGTTTGGATTGTACTTTTTAGACATTAAATAAAGCTAAAATGTATATATACAATCAAATTTGCATAAATATTGACATCTCACGAATGTATATATATACAATCAAATTTGCATAAATATTGACATCTCAGGAATATATTTACTTTTGCTATATTTTTGTCGGTTGTCTTATACTTGTCATTTTTGATATGTTAAAGAAAAATACTATTTTTGCTCTATCTCAATTTATGTAACAGTTTTTGTTTTTCAAGAGTCAAACAATTTGTCACGACCCAAAACGGGTCGCGAGTGGCACCCACACTTATCCTACTATGTGAGCGAACCAACTAATCCAATTCCCAACGTTTCAACCATAAATAACTAAATATAATGCGGAAGACTTAAAACTTATTAATGAAAATCGATTAAATAACTTATAAAAACTCAATACTTATTATTCCCAAAACCTGGAAGTCATCACCACAAGAACATCTATCCTCAAATTACTAATCTAAGAGTATCTAAGAAGCTAAAATAAGTAAAAAGCTAGTCCATGCCGGAATCTCAAGGCATCAAGACATGAAGAGGAAGATCCAGTCCAAGCTAGAAGCAATAGCTCACCCTGAAATCTGGCTTGATGAAGACTGGCTAGAGTTGCGG
>NC_028644.1:36942575-37030988 GCF_001406875.1 Solanum pennellii
AAGTTCAGAGAGTCGATTTCAGTACCCAAATTTCAGAATTCTAAGTGTTTTGGAACGAGACCCCCACGACGGTCCGTCGTGCCCATGACGGTTTGTCGTGGGATCCGTCGACTCAGCCAGTTTTTCCAGAAATAAAATCTGCTGCTCAAAACGACTAAACAGGTCGTTACACAATTTAATTCACCACAATTGATAATTCAAATTGCTTAAAAGATTTATAAAAAATTTACGATCAAAGATATACTTGTTTGAATCTCGAAATTCACATACACTTTTTTTTTCTTCACTGAAAGTGAAAAATATTCTTTCGCTTGTCAAATTCAAATACAATTAACCTTAGCCTTCCAACATCAAAAATATTTTAGAGATTCTTTGAACCTAGTTCGATTTTTAGGCAGCACGTACGTTAAAAGGCACACACGAATTGCACTAATATATTCTCAACTTGTACTAATAACGTATGCAAGAACACACGAGTGCAGTACTTAAGGCTAAAAATGAGTTAATATATAATAAGTCACTCGATTTAGTATTAATTAAATTACTTAAGTTAAGCTTTTATCTTTCAAAATTACTCACTGATATTTATAATTAAAAAACAAAAAAGGGCCAAATATATCCCAAAGTTCAAATCAAGGAATTTTTGTGGTAAATATATAATAAGTCACTCTATTTAGTATTAATTAAATTACTTAAGTTAAGCTTTTATCTTTCAAAATTACTCAATGATATTTATAATTAAAAAACAAAAAAGGGCCAAATATATCCCAAAGTTCAAATCTAGGAATTTTTGTGGTATAGCAAACATGTAATATTGTATTAGAGATTTTTTAAAATAAAAATTTAATGTCGGGCCATAGACCCCTTTTAATGCAAAATATAACATCATTTTGTACAAGACAACGCCCAAAAGTGGCCTGGTCCAATAAGAGCAAAATGAAAATAAGAAAAAAGGACCAAATAAACAAAGCTCAACAACATATCTTTAAATCTGGTCATGGGAAAGGCAAGGTTGCTGCTGTCACTTTCCGATCCCCAAAAGAAGCACCATAATTAAATGTGTGAGCTACTTGATGTCTCCATCTTCACTTCTAACTGAAAATCAAAAGAAATTCACTCTTCTCTATCTCGCAACAGGAGCTAGGATCCTTAGAGCTTCAAGACTGATAGTGTTCTTTGAGCAGACCTCATATATAGAGGATCTTGCCTCATGTAAGAAATTATCAGATACTACTAAATCTATTGATATCGTCACTATGCATATACTAGATCGTTTCTTTATGCTCATGTGATGGAACAAAATAATCTACACTCAACTCTAATTTTATGGATAAATTTTCTAAACTAAAATTTTTGATAGATCAAATGTCAAAATAAATTAATACCACCATCTAAATTTTAGTCTAAAACATAAATCACACTTTTAAAGGACAATCTTTAAAGATGTGATACCATGTAATTTCTTTGCAGATTCGAAAGACGTAACAAATATAGATAGTAAAACTACTCTAATATTAATAAGGGAAAGACTCAAATATGTCATCGTACTTTTAAAAAAGGCTCATTAATTTATGCCATCAATTAAAAGTGTTACTGTTGAAGAAAAGAATCAATCATGCCATTATTTTTAACGGTGGTTTTGCAAAACCATTTTGACACGTGACCAATTATAAATCGGTCATGTCATCATTTTTTTTAAAATCATAATTCTGAAAAAAAAATTGAATTAATTTATTTATTTAATAAATTGATGACGTGACCGAATTATAATAGGCCACTTCATAAATTTTTTAAATAAAAAAAAATGAAAAAATTAATTCAATTTTTTAATTAAAAAAATTGATGACGTGTCCGAATTATAATTAGCCACGTGTAAAAAATGGTTTTGAAAAACCACAATTAAAAAATAATGGCATGAATGCGCCTTTTCTTTAACAGTAATGACATAAATGAGCCCAATTTTTAACTGATGACATAAATGAGTCTTTTCTGAAAATTCAGTAACATATTTGAGTCTTTTCCCTATTAATAATAATGTCTTGGTCAGGTATTACTTGGACACCTCAGAGCTCTTACTAAGTGCAAAACACAAAACACTAACAAAATTTCATCAAACATTAGTGTAGCCTACTATTCTATAAACTTTTATGCTAAGAGTACCACCTTTATCCAAGTATATAGTCTTCGTGCCTTCATTGAGAATTTCTTGTACAAAATTAACCAGGTAACACAAAAACTAAGTTAGCAAACTAATCAGTAAGAGTATTTTCTCCCCCGAAGAAATGTTGTACTCTTGTAGACGCAATTCCTTCAAATTCTGAATGAATCCGACTTTCAAATCCACATTTTATGGATTTCCCACTGTCCCACTAGAATATGATGTAAGATTAAATACTTTATAACATAATATTAGAATCTTGAACACGATAATCTTACATAGAGATCGGGGCACATACATGATGAGGAAGATATTATCACAGAGAAAAAGCGGAAGCGTTAGTTGTAAATTGGTTTGTACCTCCTTTCTCTAACTTTATGTTATCACAATTGTCAACGATGGATTATTGTAGAGAATATGTGATAACCCTAATGGGTGGAGGAAGGACCAATTTATAGAGGTTTGACTTAATCTGGTACGTCCATCAAGTAATCAATGTACGGATGAGATTTATTCCTTATTAAAACAATTTATGATACTACTTGGGTTACAAGTAAACTTGGGCTATAAGTAAGAATCAATTAATAATAATCAAATAATAATTCTTACTTTCTCCCACTTATCCCAATGACCGTATATCATTAATATTTAGTAAGCATTAATTGCGCGTATAAAAACTCTCTTATATAATGTACATCACACATACCATGATATAACAAACTACTAATGTGAGTTATGGTGGTTGTACATAAATTTTAAGCTACATACTTCCTTCCATATACTACAGTAGCAACTTATCATACTAGGTCCATAAGATATAAAACATATAACATTACGGTCCACAATAATGTCTTATAGAGACTTATCTTGTAAAATCTCAAAACAATAATGTATACAACATTATGAGAAACAAGATATTCATTGATGTATATCAGAAACACATAATTTGAGCTCAGAGTGTAAAAATATCATAAATGTATTAATCTAAATACAATCAAGACCCATTCTTTGAACATATTCTTTAAATGTCTTTGGTTGTAAGCCTTTTGTTAACGGATCTGCAATCATGAGATCCGTTCAAATATTCTCAAGTAACACTCTTTGTTTTTGAACTTCTTCCTTGACAGTTAAGTACTTTAATTCCATATGTTTGGCACCTTTGGAGTACTTATCATTATTGGAGAAGAATAATGCTACAATATTATCACAATAAATTTTTAGCGGCTTGGTAATCGTGTCGACAACGCCAAGTCCTAAAATAAAGTTTCGCAACCATAATGCATGAATTGTGGCTTCATAACATGCCACAAATTCTTCTTCCATTGTGGATGTAGCAATGACAGATTGCTTAGCACTCTTCCACGATATTGCTCCTTCAGCTAATAGGAACAAGTAACCAAATGTAAATTTTCTAGTGTCAACACATCCAGCAAAATCTGAATCCGAATATCCAATAACTTCTAAGGGATTGGATCTCCTATACATGAACATGTAATCCTTCGTTCCTTTCAGGTACCTTAAGACTTTCTTTGCAACTTTCCAGTGATCAATTCCAGGATTACATTGATATTTTCCTAACATTTTGACCGCAAAACTAATATCTGGTCTTGTGCAAGTATGAACATACATCAAACTTCCAACAATAGAAGAGTAAGGAAGTGTTTCCATTTTTTTTCGTTCTACATCATTCTTTGGGAATTGCATGAGATTAAATTTATCCCCTTTTTGAATAGGAACTATTCATGCTGAACAATTGTTCATATTAAATCTCTCTAGAACTCTTTCGATATAACCCTTTTGAGACACTTTGAGAACGCCTGCTGCTTGAGATTTTTCTTTTAATAAATAGGTAAATCCATAACGTGAAAAATCATCGATAAAGGTGATAAAATATTTTTCTCCACTTGAAGATGAAACATCAAAGGGTCAGCAAATATCAGTGTGTATACTTTCAAGAAGCTGAGTGCTCCTTGTGGCACCTATCTTGGTATGTTTTGTTTGCTTTCCTTTAATTCAATCCAAACATATATCACGATCAACAAAATTCAAATTCGGAAGAAGTTCATTTTTACTAATATTTTTAATCGTTCTTTGGATACATGACCCAAACGTTTATACCACAAATAAGCAGAACTTTCATTTAGTGAACTATGTTTAATTCCAACATTTTAATGAATAGTAAGTAGGGATTAAGAAAAATTATTATCGATTTTCAATCTATATAAACCATCAATAAGAACACCAGAATTATAAAAATAAGATTCTTATATATATTGAAACATCAATGTCCAAACTTAAAATCAAATCCAGAAACATTAAGTCTTGAAAGGAAAATCAAATTTTTGGAAACTAAAGGAACATAAAGAGTCCGTAATAGATCAAGGTGATGTACAGTCTCTAAGATCAATCGATAAGTCCTTATGCCTTCAATTTGAGCCTTCATGTGATTTCCCATCAACACGAAGTCCTTATATGGATTTGTGGGTTGGTTCGTAATGAATTCCTGCAACATAGTGGATACATGAGTAATTGCACCAGCATCAAGCCACCAAGTATTATTAGGAACATCTACTAAATTTGATTCGAAACATAAAAAAACACTAAATATACCTTTCTTTTCAAACCAAACTTTACGTTTCAGGCAATCTTTCTGATGGTGTCCTTCCTTTTTACATAAACAACAAACATCAGCCTTGAGTTCCTTATGAGCATCCTGTGGAACTTCAGCAAGTGCTTTCTTTTTCTTAAAATTGTTGACCTTCACTTTAAGTCCTTTACTAGCTCCTTGACCCATGATATTAATGGAGTGACCACCTTGTTTCTTAAGTCTTGACTCCTCATGAGAAGTATACTGGAGAATTCACTAACATCCCGCTTATCCTTAATAGTGTTATAGTTAATTTGAAATTGTCCATACTCAAGAGGCAATGCGTTCAAAATGAACTGAACCAAGAAGGTGTCATCCACTTTCATCCCCAAGGTTCGAAGTCTTACTGCAATGTTAGTCATCTCGATGATATGATTTTGCATACTATGGGACCCATCAAACTTCATGGTCGTGAGTTCAACCATTAATGTATCAGCAAGAGACTTATCACCAGAAGGAAAACGTTCTTCCACAAACTTCAGGTATTCGCTGACACTTTTGATTTGTGGAATAGTACTCTTAATGTTGTCAGCAACAATCATTCGCATGAACATAAGGCTCAATCTTTTCCCATGATTTATGAAAAGACTTCTCATCATCACTACTCTTATCAGTAATGGTAGTGGGTTTATCATTCAGCAGAGCCAAGTCAAGATCCATTACACCTAAGTGGAACTGCACTTGTTTACGCCATTCAAAGAAGTTCAATCCATTGAACACAGTAAAAGACGAAGCATGCGAATGAAGAGGAATAACTGCAAAATAGATATACATGCTCACAAATCATAAAATGATGTGAATTCAGTAAAATGATAAAAATATATCGTAATTCTCCTTTGGGTAGATACTATGACATATTGTTAATTAAATGCCAATTTTATTTTTAATAGGTAATTTAATATTTTTAATCAAAGATATACGACATCTTTATATGTACAATATATATTTGACTAAAAATATTAATTTACCTCATAATTTTCACAATTCTTAGAAGGCAGAATGGTCTGAGGACACTTATACTTGTATCAATTTGTATTCTAGACCCTTTTACTTAACCATTTGTCAACTGAACCCTTAAACTCATTTAAAATGAGACTTTTAAGCCCCTTAAAACCATGTGTGTAGCTCACTCTCCTTACATAAATGACATGTCATATCTACGTCATATATATTAGTTCCATGTCATTATTAATTTTTAAATTTATTAATTAAAATTATCTGATAAAAGGTAAAATAACAAAATTTTACTTAATTCATTAAAGTAAAACACCATACATTTTATTCTCCCAATTTTCACTATTCCCGACCAACATCCACCGGAAGCCATCACCGTCACCAGTTTTGCCGGAAAAATCAAACATACTCTCTCTCACCACAGTTAATCAGTGGACTCACGATGTTAAGAACGGAATAGTGGATGAAGAATAAGGATATTTTGTACTTCATTATTTTATAATTTTAATCCATCGATGTAAACTGCTTATTCAAATCCTCCATCTCCGACGTAGTTCCTCCTCACCGGAATCCACGATGGTGGCTGGAAAGAAGACCAAGAAGACTTATGAGAGAATCAAGAACAAGCTCACTTTTGTTATGAAGAGAAGTAAAGAGGCATATGATTTGATGTTGCTTTCGCTCCTATTCAAAAGTTTCCCGATTCAATAACGTATTTTTATGGATTTCCTGAAATGGGTATTATGAAAATGATACAAAAAGTATTTTTCTGGAAATTTATGAAATGGGTATGAAGGAAATTGACGCAAGAATGTATTTTCTCAAAAATTTGAGTTGGATTTTGGAGGAAGCTTGACTTAGTGGGTTCTTGATAAAGATTGATAAAAAATGAGTAAATTAATTGTTTCTCTCCGGCGAGCGCTAATCTCCGGTGAATAAATTGTTGGACTCTGACGAGCGCTGATCTCCATTGTTGGTAATTCGTGGAAAAGGGAAAAAGAATTTGGTTAGGTGTGAAAATGGCAAAAAGATTGGGAAAGTGGGGGAAGAAGAACACTTTTTAATCAATTCTTTTTTAATTTATTTATTTTTTATTTTAATTTTTTTTAACCTAAAAAAGCTATTCACTCGCCTTAAAGAGAGTGAAGTCACACACATTCGCCAACTCAGCCATCTTAAAGACACATAATCTGTAAGACCCCGAAAATGACTTAGGTGAACTAGATCCCAACATGTTGGTGTTGATGTTATAAGTTCATAAATAGGTCTACTATATGGTATAGAGGCAGTATCTAAACTATTAGGTGCATTAGAAGTCAAACGTCAAGGGACGATCAAGACGTTCAACGACTAAGTTATGTAGGTGCCTCATATGTGGTTCTATGTGTGTATGTCCGATTCATGAGATTTTAAGGTCCTTAAATGAGTTGTTATATCGTGTATAGTCAGTATGTCAAGTTTTGTAGAGTTTGGAGGTCAAACGTCCAAGAACATCCTTGATATTCGAAAGATGTGCCTTGAAATGACCTTGTGTGTCTAGGCATGTTTCATCGAGTTTTACGTGTTTGTTTTGGATGAAATTCATGTGAGAGGTGTTAAACTCATATAATATCATGTTTGGGTTGGAAACGTCCGGGAAAACATCCCAAGTACCAACCAAGGGTCCTTGAGGAAGGACCCATGTTGGTGGCCAAAACTGCCCAAAGGCAGTCCACCTACGGAGGGCAATCGACGACCAGTGGCTTGGTCGACGCCCCATAGGTGGTGGGAATCGTTGTATCCTTAGACTAGGAATCCAAGATTCCACTTTCAAGGCTCTGACCCAATCGACGGTGGATAGAACGGTCCGTAAGTGAATTAAAGCCCCGTTGATGGGTCATTCGTCTGTGAGCCTGTGCCTGCGGCCAGCTCACTGTTACGTTAAGGGGTGATGTTGTAAATTCATCCCACTTCTAAATGTATGTATTGGCGGTTTATTAAGGCTATTTTGGGTATTTTAAACAAGTATATAGTGTTTAACACTTAGAATATTTCTTTCTTCCAAATCAAAACCCCCAAATCCCTTACACTCCCAAAGACTCCATTGAAGTCCAAAATCAAGGAAGAGCTTGGTGTGACGTTTTGAGTTGAAATTATTCATCAAATTTAAGAATTATCATCATTGAGGTATGGATATTGATCCTTGAAACTCGTTTCATCAAGGAGCCCCAATTCTCTAGATGTTTTCTAAAGTTTTCAAAGTTGAATTGTCCAATGGGTTCTTGCATCAATTTTTTTACCATGGGTTCTTGCATCAATTTTTTAAACGTATATTATGGATTAGATTGATGTTGTAATGATGATTTTAATCTAAATTACCTATGAACCCATGAATCGGATGAACCCTAGTTTTTGACTAAGTTTTGGCTTATTTGATATTGATCTAATGTTGATGAATTCTTTTGTAGTTTTATGTCGGCTATTCGTTGATATAATAATTGTAGTAAATTTATATCTAGGTTGTATTATATTGATTATTGTAGTTTTTATGTTGAATTGTTGGTTATGGCTTTGGGTAAGGGTCTTGTGTTATCGAATCGAGTAAGTTGTCTTTGGATTGAAGTGTTGAGGATGATGTGGGGGTATGATTCCCTATTTTCTTTAATTTGATATTATTTATACTTCGATTCTATTGTGATTGGTATGGTCCACTTATGGTGGCGGTGTTATGTGCTTTATATGCAATTATTGTGGCCTTGTCGGCATTATTTTATGCAATATGATGATCTTGGCCTTGTTGACAACCACTTGAAGTAATATGACTTTTTGTGTAGTTGATTATGTGAAGCATGAGAATATCTATCTACATGTGAAGTGATATCTGTATTTTTCTATTCATGTTGGCTAAGGTGACCATGTTAGACTATGCCTTTGATATTATGTGTATAGTTTTCGGGTTGAGCCTTGGTTATTTCTACTTGACTATATGAGTCTATGTTGATTACATTGATTATGTTATGATAGTATATAAGATGAATTGAAGATATTAGGGTTGTTTCTAGGTGCTTCTAGAATGACTTGCATTATGAGTTAAAAGTGAAGTATGTGGTGTCTTGTCTTGGTTGACTTGCGTCCCTTGCTTGATGTATATATGGTTTTGAATATGTGATGTCTTTATTTAGGATGTTAGAACTCGTAGTCTTTAATGTATGAATGACATGTGACTTTAAATGAACTTAAGAGAGTCTTTTATGTGAAAACCTTGACTTAGTGGTAAGGTTAAGATTGTTGAAGTTGTAAGCCATAATGGTATCCTTCAAGGTAAAGGAATGATAGACATAAGGTTAATTGGCTGGAACGACATCATATTAATCCTAAGGAAAATCATCTTGAGCTTCTTGTCGCCACTGTGAGGTAGCCCTAGCGGACCTTCTTTGGTAGGGTAACTGTAATAGGGTTATGAACTTGTTATGGAACCCTTTTATGTGAACCTAATGTGTGAATTACTCTACGAGAAAAAATTCTAGCACCGAGTGAGTATGTCCTTCATATTCTTTAAGCATGTGCCTACATGGGATGTGTCTAAGTTCTATTCTTGACAAGTAGAACAACATCATCGGAGTAGGATAAAACTCTGAATTCCATGTCTTGCTATCATGGTCTATGTCGGTTATTGACTATTCTCATCATATGGAATACCTATTAGCATTAGAGAAGTTTATGAGGTTTAGGTGGTGGTATGGGACACTATCTTGACATTGCAAAATAGACTTTGAAGGTGTTATTTGGAGTTCCTAGGTCTTGTCCAAGACCATTACTTGAATGTCCTTTATGTGATGTATTTGTCTTATAATGAACTAATGAACTAATGACTTATGTTAAGAAGTATGTAAATGAATAAGTACCTAATCTGAAGTGACTTAAGGATTCCGTAGCTAAAGTGTGAAGAGGGCATAAGAAATGATCTTTTCATGTCTTATCTTTAGAAGTCTTGAGGATGACTCTAGTTAGGGAAGATGTTTGGGTTTTTGGACATGATCTAAGACATCGGTAGTCTTAAGGACTCTTTAGGTAATCTTGAAAAGGTCAATTATGGACCTTATCTTCTTGATTTACTTAAGTAGGTCTTTTGATATTCTTTGGAAGGAGAATGTCATATCATTTATGTGTTGGTGTATTAAGTGAGAATGATTATATTCTAGAGAGTCTATAGGATCTCTTAACTGTGTGTGTAAGGGATTGTATGGGCGGTTGCTTCACAACTCACTCAAGTGAGACTTAGATTCACCTTTGGTAGAAGAATCTTACCTTGATGTTTATGATGCTTTGTAAGTGTGTATGTGACTCATTATAAGTAATGTTAAGGGTCGTTTAGGCACATGTAGAGAGGGTGTATGGGCAGTATCTCTTTGTGTGACTTAAGTGAATATTAGGATAGCTTTGAGTGGGATAATTACATGATAAAGGGTGTCTAAAGTGAAGGATTGCACCTTCACTGTACAATGAAGAAATTCACTATAACAGTGTGTTGAGGTCAATGTAAAGTTGCTTCAAAAATATGATTTTTTTGGTTTGAATGTTATCTTATATGTTTATAAATTTATAAATGTTGTTCTTATGATTATAATATGATTTCTAAAAGAAAAGATGCATATTTTCAATAAATGTCCGTTTTCATGATTTTTATGCATAATGCCATACTTAGTACATGTGGTTGTACTAACTCTATGCTTTTATCTATCTATATAGTTCTTGATAGGTGAGGAGCTTTTGGGAAGTGAAGACTTGGACCGTAGCATTATTCAATAGAAGTTGAAGTATGTTCTCATTTGACTCGAGGGCATATATGTTTGTTTTGTTTTCCATTTGAAGTATCGTAATAGACCAAGTATATCTATATTAGTATTTTGAAGTATGGGCCGTGTCCCAAGTATTCTTGTGTATTAAGATGATGATATTGAGACTAAGTATTTCCTATTGCTTTATATGAAAAAGTTTTTAAAGACTGTGTTATGTTTTGTGAAAAGTTTTAATTCTTCACTACTTTTCACTATGTTTTGCAGTAAATGATATGAAAGGGCTTGTATAAGACCTCCGAGAGGTAAAGTACGCCGGTTACAATCCAAGATTATACCCTAACTTCTAGGGTGTGGTCTTGGGATGTGACAAGCTTGGTATCCGAGCATAGGTTTGTGAAAGTAGTATTACGAATCGAAAAGTCTCATTAAGTCACGTCTAGTAGAGTCTTGACAATCAGTGTGAGTCACGCCACATATATGGGCAAGAGGCTATAGGACGATAGAGTTTCCCTTCTTTTCTACTCTTATGTCGTGCGGTATAGTAAATGTTATGAGGATCCTTCTTAATCTGTTTCCTTGTGTTTCTAGGAGATGAATACTAGACGGATGACCGCTAGAAGGTTGAAAGAGGAGAGCATGAATGAGAAGATTCCTCCTCAATATGAGCACGTTCCTCAAGATGGGAAAGGTGTCCAAGGTGCTCAATTTCCTCACCAAGGTGATCATATTCCTAATGTGAAGGAGGTAATGAGTTGCCGGTAGTTCATCCGGATTTTACTATTCAAGAGATTAGAGAGGCTTTTCTTGCTTTAGCCCGAGCCGTGACTACTTAAGTTAATTTGAGTATGGTTCTTAGGGTTGTAGAGAGCACTATGACATCTAGGTTGAGAGATTTCATGAGGATGAATCCTCCTATATTTCTTGGATCTAAGGTGGGGGAGGATCCACAAGAGTTTCTTGGGGTGTATAAGGTGTTGAGTGCTATGGGAGTTACATCTAGGGATAAGACGGAGTTGACTTCTTACCAATTGAGGGATGTTTCTAAAATATGGTACACTCAATGGAAAGATTATAGGCCGGAAGAATCGGGTTCTACTGAGGAGTACTCTTTGAAATTCTTAACTTTGTGTAGGTATTCCCCTTCTCTTGTGTCTAATCCAAGAGATGAAATGAGTCGTTTTGTGATGGGAGTATCCGACTTAGTGATGGAGGAATGCCATACTGCTATTCTATATGATGATATGACCCTAGATAGACTCATGGTGTATGCACAATCATTTGAAGAGTCTAAACTAGGAGGATGGCTAGAAGTTTGAAAAGGAGTGGTGCTAATGATCAAGAGCAAACTAGGTTTAATAAGAGGGATCCTGAGAGTGATAAGGTAAAATTGGAGAAAGGAGGTGGTTCTCAAAAGGTCAAACCTACTTGTGCCAAATGTGGCAAGAAACATTATGGTGAGTGTCTATTGGGTACCGGGAGTTGCTTTGGTTGTGGTAAGGAAGGACACAAGGTGAGATATTGTCCTATGATTGCTTCTAGAGGAAGAGAGGGTAAGCAAGTTGCTCCTAGTATTCAAAAGGATGATGCTCCAACAAAGAGGCGTTTCTATGCACTCCGATCTAGAGGGGAGAAGCCGGATGAGAGTGATGATGATGTTTGTTAGTTCTATTTTCTTCTTTATGGTAATATGAGTTCCTTCTAAGTGGGGGAGTATGGTTAGTAGAGTGGAATAGAATGATATAGAAGCATGTTGCATGTGCATGGTGTTTAGGAGTTTGGTTGTAATAGAATTTAATTAACTTCTTGCATTGTGTATTTTATGAAGTTATGGTTATATTGTAAGATGTGTATGTATGATGTTACTTTGCATATTAGTATGTTTATATCATGAATTGCCTAAAATTTGAATTTTTGAAAAATTTGGTAAAAATCATTGTAGCATGGAAAACTATTCACTATAATTTTTTTTGGAAAATTGGCTATTTGATTCTTTGGTCCAAAATTGTTGTAATGTGGTTAGAACTTATGTATATAAGTATTATATTTATTACAAAATAAGTTTTTACTATTTGGAATTAAGCATGTGAGTTTTCTAGCATGATGAGTTATAGAATTGTTTTCTAGTTTCTTGTTGTGTTATGAATCTGTGAAATTTATATTTTCTTCTTGGTTATGTGTTTTATGGAATGTTTATTAGCTTATAGTTTAATCTCTATTCTTGAAAATGTTCGAAGAGTGGCAAGTGTCATTCGAGGACTAATGTTGTCCAAGTAGGGGAGATTGTAAGAACCCGAAAATGAATTATGTGAACTGGAGCCTAACATGTTTGTATTGATGTTCTAAGGTCCTAAATAGGTCTAATATATGGCATAGAGGTAGTAGCTAAAGTATTAGGTGCATTGGAAGTCAAACGTCAAGGGACGACCAAGACGTTCGATGACTAAGTCATCTAGGTGCCTCATATGTGGATCTATGTGTGTATGCGTGATTCATGTGGTTTTCAGGTCCTTAAATGAGTTTTTATATTATGTATAGTCAGTGTGTCAAGTTTCGTGGAGTTTAGAGGTCAAACGTCCAAGAACGTACATGATGTTCGAAAGATGTGCCTTAATATGACCTTGTGTGTCTAGGCATGTTTCATCGAGTTTTACGTGTTCATTTGGGATGAAATTCATGAGAGGTGTTAAAATCATATACGATCATGTTTGGGTTGAAAACGTCCGGGCAAACATCCCCAAGGACCAAACAAGGTTCCTTTAGGAAGGACCTATGTTGGTGGCCAAAACTACCCAAAGGCAATCCACCTACGGAGGGCAATCGACGGCCAGTGGCCTGGTCGACACCCCGTAGGCAGTGGGTGTTGTTGTATCCTTAGACTAGGAATCCAAGCTTACATTTTCCACGATCTGAACCTATCGACGGTGGACAACACGGTCCGTAAATGGACTGACGCCCCGTCGATGGGTTAGTCATTTGTGAGCCTGGGCCTCCGTGCAACTCACTGTTAAATTAAGGGGTGATGTTGTAATTTCACTCCACTTCTAAATGTATGTATTGGTGGTTTATTAAGGGTCTTTTGGGTATTTTGAACAAGTATATAAGTTTTTAACACTTAGAATATTTCTTTCTTCCAAATCAAAACCCCAAAATCCATTAAGAACTCCCAAAGACTCCTTTGAAGTCCAAAATCAAGGAAGAGCTTGGTGTGACGTTTTGAGTTGAAATTATTCATCAAAGTGAAGAATTATCATCATTGAGGTATGGATATTTATCCTTGAAACTCGTTTCATCAAGGAGCTCCAATTCTCTAGATGTTTTCTAAAGTTTTCAAAGTTGAATTGTCCAATTTCATGATTTTACCATGGTTCTTGCATCATTTTTTTTAAACGTCTAATATGGATTAGATTGATGTTTTATTGATGATTTTAACCTAAATTACTGAACACATGAATTGGATGAAGCCTAGTTTTTGACTAAGTTTTGGGTTACTTGATATTGATCTAATGTTGATGAATTCTTATGTAGTTTTATGTAGGTTACTCATTGATGTAATAATTGTAGTAAATTGATATCTAGGTTGTATTAGATTGATGAATTTACATTGATTTGACCTAGTTCATTGATTAATGTAGTTTTCATGTTCAACTGTTGTTATGGCCTTGGGTAAGGGTCTTGTATTATCGAATCGAGTAAGTTGACTTTGGATTGAAGTGTTGAGGATGATGTGGGGGTATGCTGACCTATTTCCTTTAATTTTATGTTATTTATACTTTGATTCTATTGTGATTTGTATGGTCCACTTATGGTGGCAATGTTATGTGCTTTACTTTCAATTGATGAGGCCTTATCGGTGTTATTTTATGAAATATGATGATCTTGGCCTTGTTGAAAACTACTTGAAGTAATATGACTATTTGTGTAGTTTATTAAGTGAATCATGACAATATCTATCTACATGTGAAGTGATATGTGTATTTTTCTATTCATGTTGTCTTAGGTGACCATTATAGACTATGCCTTTGACATTATGTGTGTAGTTTTAGGGTTGGACCTTAGTTATTTCTACTTGACTATATGAGTCTATGTTGATTACATTGATGATGTTATGATAGTATATAATATGATTGAAGATGTTTGGGTTGTTTCTAGGTGCATCTAGAATGACTTGCATTATGAGTTAAAAGTGAAGTATGTTGTGTCTTGACTTGGTTGACTTGTGTCCCTTGCTTGTATATATTTGGTTATGAATACGTGATGTCTTTATTTAGGGTTTTAGAACTCTTAGTCTTGAATGTATGAATGACATGTGACTTTAAATGAACTTAAGAGAGTCTTTTATGTGAAAACCTTGAATTAGTGGTAAGGTTAATATTGTTAAAGTTGTTAGCCGTAATGGTATCCTTCAAGGTAAAGGAATGATAGACTTAAAGTTAATTTACTGGAATGGCATCATATTAATCCTTAGGAAATTCATCATGAGCTTCTTGTCGCCATTTTGAGGTAGCCCTAGTGGACCTTCTTTGGTAGCGTAAATGTAATAGGGTTATGAACTTGTTATGGAACTCTTTTATGTGAACCTAATGTGTGAATTACTCTATGAGAAATAAGGCTTGCACCGAATGAGTATGGCAAGGGGAGTAGTTCTAGTTAAGAGTGAGACTAGATTACAATGTATGCCCTTCATATTCCTTGACAAGTAGAACAACCTCATCGAAGTAGGATAGAACACCGGATTCCATGTATTGCTATCATGGTCTATGTCAATTATTGACTATTCTCATCATATGTAATACCTATTAGCATTAGAGAAGTTTATGAGGTTTAGGTGGTGGTATGGGAAACTATCTAGACATTGCACAATAGACTTTGAAGGTGTTATATGGAGTTCCTAGGTCTTGTCTAAGACCATTACTTGAATGTCCTTTATGTGATGTATGTGTCATATAATGAACTAATTACTTAGGTTAAGAAGTATGTAAATGAATAAATAACTAATCTAAAGTGACTTAAGGATTCCTTAGCTAAGGTGTGAAGAGGGCATAAGAGATGATCCTTTCATGTCTTATCTTTGGAAACTTGAGGATGATTTTAGTTAGGGAAGATGTTTAGTTTTGTGGACATGATCTAAGACATAGGTAGTCTTAAGGATTATTTAGGTAAACTTGAAGAGGTCAATTATGGACGTTATCTTCTTGATTTACTTAAGTAGGTCTTTTGATATTCTTTGGAAGGAGAATGTCATATCATCTATGTGTTGGTGTATTAAGTGAGAATGATTCTATTCTAGAGAATCTATAGGATCTCTTAAGTGTGTGTGTAAGGGATTGTATGGGCGGTCGCTTCACAACTCACTCAAGTGAGACTTAGAGTCACCTTTGGTAGAAAAATCTTACCTTGATGTTTATATTGCTTTGTAAGTGTGTATGTGACTCATTATTGTTGGGGTTTTACCACGAAATATTGGGTTTTCTTTGTTGGGTTTTATTTGCCCTGATTTCTTACCATAAATAGGTTTTCCTTTTAGAAAAAGGTTTTGGATTGACTAATCCTTTTCTTGTAGGAAAAGGTTTAGGACTCTATAAATAGAGGAATGTTCCTTCTAACTTAATCAGCATTCACAATGTAGTCATAAGGGCTTTGAGAGTTTTGCTTAGGGGGAGATTTTATGGGTCACAAGCTTGATACGTTATCACTTGTGTGAACCTCCCATGTATTCTGAGTGAATTGGTTGAGGTTGTTTCCCTCTGTATTTTGTACTCTCATATTGATAGTGGATTGCTCATCTCCTTTGTGGACGTAGGTCGATTGACCGAACCACGTTAAATCTTTGTGTCTTTTGGTATATTTCTCGTTGTATTCTTACTCGTTGTCTTTCGAGGTTTGCTTTGCTAGCTTCCGCATTTACACCTGCTTATTTTCATTCCTAACAAGTGGTATCAGAGCCAGATTCAATGACGGAGTCAGATTCAGTGGTTTGATAATCGATTATTGAACCAGGTTAGAAAGAGGTGTTCATCTTGACGGGTGTAGTTCTAGCCACAACCTTTTTGATAGTAATGAAGATTTTGTTGGAGAAATTGTTTCAGAGAGGTTCTCTGTGTTGAGACACAAATTTTGCAAAGGAGATTATGGAGAGGAGAAGCAAGTTGTTGAAGATTAAGTAAAGAAGGTGGACAAATTTATTTTGTCAGAAATTCAGGCCAAGGGGGAGATTTGTTGGGTTTTATTTGCCCTGATTTCTTACCATTAATAGGTTTTCCTTTTAGAAAAAGGTTTTGGATTGACTAATCCTTTTCTTGTAGGAAAAGGTTTAGGACTCTATAAATAGAGGAATGTTCCTTCTAACTTAATCAGCATTAACAATGTAGTCATAAGGGCTTTGAGAGTTTTGCTTAGGGGGAGAATTTATGGGTCACAAGCTTGATACGTTATCACTTGTGTGAACTTCCTATGTATTCTGAGTAAATTGGTTGAGGTTGTTTCCCTCTGTATTTTGTACTCTCATATTGATAGTGGATTGCTCATCTCCTTTGTGGACGTAGGTCGATTGACCGAACCACGTTAAATCTTTGTGTCTTTTGGTATATTTCTCGTTGTCTTCTTACTCGTTGTCTTTCGAGGTTTGCTTTGCTAGCTTCCGCCTGCTTATTTCCGATCCTAACAATAATAAGTAATCATAAGGGTCGTTTAGGCACATCTAGAGAGGGTGTATGGGCGGTATCTCTTTGTTTGATTTAAGTGTATTAGGATTAATTTGAGTGGGATAATTACATGATAAAAGGGTGTCTAAAGTGAAGGTTTGCAACTTTACCGTACAGTGAAGAAATTCACTGTAACAGTGAGTTGAGTTCACAGTAAAGTGGCTTCAAAAATATGATTTTCGGTTTGAATGTTAACTTATGTGTTTCTAAGTTGATAAATGTTGTTCTTATGATTATAATATGATTTCAAAAAGAAAAGATGCATATTTTCTATAAATGTCCATTTTCATGATTTTTATGCATAGTGCCATACTTAGTACATGTGGTTGTACTACATGCTTTTATCTATTTATATAGTTCTTAGTAGGTGATGAGCTTTTGGGAAGTGAATACTTGGACTGTAGCATCGTTCAAAAGAAGTTGAAGTATGTCCTCATTTGACTCGAGGGCATATATGTCTTTTATATTTTCCATTTGAAGTATTGTATTAGACTAAGTATCACTATATTACTATTTTGAAGTATGGGCTGTGTCCCAAGTATTCTTGTGTCTTAAGATGATGATACTGAGACTTAGTATTTCCTATTGCTTTATATGAAAGTGTTTTTAAAGACTATGTTATGTTTTGTGAAAAGTTTTAATTCCGTACTACTTTTCACTATGTTTATGCGAGGAATGATATGAAAGGGCTTGTATAAGACCTATGAGAGGTCGTGTACACCGGTTACAATCTGAGATTGTAGCCTAAATTCTAGGGTGTGGTCTTGGGATGTGACATAAGCTTGGTCAATGGTCAGAGGCATTTATTAAATTGTGTTTTAATGAATTTAAGGGTTCAGATGACAAAGAGGTAAGTAGAAGGGTTCAAAATATAAACTGATACAAGTATAAGGGTCCACCAGACCATTCTGCCTTTTTAGTATGATAGATTGACCTTTCGGTAGATTCATAAGTTCTAGCAATAGTGAAGTCAATTTATCTATTCATTTTCCAATATTGACATTTAATTATTCTTTATACATAAATGACAATTTTTATGAATGCATATTTTTCTTAACCATACTACTTTGATCACCTTGGTGACTAACAAACTATATGAATACAAATACACAAATAATATCATAAAATTTTTGTGCATATGAATAATTTCATACATTTTAGTTTGGCCACTTTGGTGACTAACAAACTATAGTAACATAATACATGCATCAAGTGATCATAAACATTATATGTGTAGACATTGATTTCTCTAGTTGACCATTTTGGGACTAACACACTATATAAATACAGAGCACACATATTATTTATTATTTGGTATAATGACCACTTAAATTTGTTGCACAATTGGTTCATTACCACATTAACTAAAAGAATAATAATATTATTTTAATAATAAACCATTAACTTATGCATTAAAACCAAATTGTTCATTGTATTTATTGATAATATCAATTCACTCAACATTAAATGATCAAAGAACTTCAAATTAAGTTCATTCATTAATTATTATTTTAATAATGTTGCATCCATATGACCATCTTTTCGATTATTTAACTTTATTAATTTAAACAATTAACTATCAAGTTTTCTATGAAAAGTTTCAATTAAATTATTCAAAAGAAAACGATGATTGTTCATATCCATCTCAAGTATCGCACAAATTTATTTTTTGTTTTAATTCCGAATTATGAACCATAATATAATTTCACATTATACATATCATGTAAATATTATTCATAAAGATGCATGATATACGAAGATTATCCGTTCAAACAATCCACGCTGTGTTGCCTGTAGAAGCACTATCCTAATTACCTGTAAATCAATTTATCGGAGGTGGAACCCATTTCACAACTTTGAAGTAATAGACTACTCTATACCCTTCCAGATACTGCACAATAAGAGACCAATTATTGAAATTAAAATAACCATTACACGTGAGCTTAATAAACTTTAAAATAGTGTTCATTACACGTGAGCTTAATAAACTTTAAAATAGTGTTCTTAATTTCCCCAAATCATCTTTCCAATCAAATAAGATCCACCATTCAATATAATATTTCTCATGTTCAACAAAAACCACAGTATAAATATAGAAATAGCCTGATAAATTAGCTTTATCCTATTGTTACCACTAGTGGACCACCATCTTCTCACCATTTGTTTTACATTCAACATGGCTCCAATTATTCCAGAAGCCCCTGAGTAGTAAGACCATATTCTTCTCGTAATCTCTCCTCTCAAGAAAAAATGATTAGAATATCCATTCCCATAAATGCTACAACAACTGCAATTCATAGAGATATTAGTATCCCAATGTAACACTCTGAAGGTCCAAGACCTTATCTAGAGTCTCACATGTTGGTATAAGGTTAGTAACATTTTTATAAGTCCTAAAATAATGTTTATAATCCATTTTGAAAGTTTTAGAATCAAGACATCAAGAAACGTCCATGACTTCCGGAAGCTAGTGTATTTGAACTACTTAAACGTCCTTAGGTTTCGTAAAGGTTTGAAGGTGTTGTATGAGGTCTAAAACTGGTAAAATGGCTTTAAATAGGTAAAACCATGTATATAGAGTGAAAAAGTCCAGTTCGGATCCCCCAAGGATTGCCCTAGGGGTCCACGAAGGGACCCAAAGTTAGCCAAGCAAGCTGCCAAAGCAGCAACCAAAATGCACATGGGAGAAATAGGTCCGTGTTGCGGACATGGTGTGCCTTTGACGAAAAATCAATTCTCCATCGCGGGCACGTCACGAAATCCTCTGTCTCAAAATTAATTATAAAATCTAGCGGGATCAGCTCCGCATCGCGGAGTTGTTCTGCGACGAAAATTTGAAATTTTTAATTCAAGTTTAACTTCATTAAAGGGTCCATTTAAGTGAGGGGTCTCTTGGTATTTCATGGGGGGACTATATATCGGTTTTCAGTTACATTTACTCACTCAATACAAAACCCCAAATCAAAACCCAAAAACTCTCATCTCTCTGTACTTTATCTCTCTATTCATACTCCATAAAAGAACAAGGATGCTTGAAGAAGAAGATCAAATTCCATAGGTTTTTTACTCGAATTTCATGGATTATTTCTCAATGACGTATGAGTTATTCACTCTTGGGATTCCTTTCTCTAAGAGGTCCTTTCAAAGATAATTTCTAACAATTCAAATTCCTAGGGTTTTTACTCTATAAATGGGTTTTCTTCCAAACTCGAAATTTATGACTAATGATGATGAATTATGATTTTATATGTCTAATTAAGTATGTATTGTGGTATAATTGATATGGTGTTTTTGGTTTTCGTGTGAAGCATGTACTCTCCCTAAATGATGGAATTCGATTATGTTATATCATTCACTTAATGTGATGTAATAATGGGATTGGAACTATTGCTTGAACAAACTCATAAATGAACCCTTTCCCTAAACCCTAACTATGAATTGGTCTTGTGTATGACTAGAGTGGTTGGTATTGGTTATGTTATTATGTATTTCACTATATTGTTGAATTATTGTGGTGAACTGAATGTAAGTTCTTGATGAAGATTCTTGGAAGCAATAGGTAAGTCTTCTAAAGTCATGATTACTCTATTATGTTGATGTTGACCTATATTGATGTTGCAATGCAATTTAAGTATGTATGATGTTGCTATGTATATATGTTGGGCAGTGAATATGTTAAATATGGGATTATGGTGAGGATATGATAATGCAAGGTTGATGGTGTTCTCTTGTATGTCTTACACAATATGACTATGATATGTTAATCTCACTAAAGAAGGGTTGTGATGAAAGGAAATTCTCATCCTAAACCTAATGAGATAATGATCATGTTTATACAAGAAGTTAATCGCCTATGGCCTATGATAAGATTTATGATAAATGATAACTTAAAGGTTACTCAAAAAGGGACTTTAGCTTAGCACAAGTGAACTAGATATTAGAGGTGTCCCTTCCCATGTTGTAAGGTAGCTTGACAATAACTCTCATGAGATTGAGACTGCCATGTAATGTAGAACTATGGGTCTCTAATGTATCTCCTATTTCTTGAACTATGTTTCCTCCACATGAATACTAGCTAGTGGATCTACCTAGAACGCTATGTTCATGTTTTGGTTCTATATTGGCAAGTAGACCAACTTCTTTCGCTGTAGGGTTTCATGGTATTGTATTCCATGTTTAGATCACATGGTCTAATTTCGGTTAAGATGATTGTTCCCTCAAGTAAAATGAAAGACAAGTAAATGGAAATTATAGGTAGGGTGTGGGACTCTACCTAGACATTGCACAAGTTGAATCTAAGGGAAGTCCTAGGAGATTGTTCTCTTGTAATATGAATATGAAATGTTTAATGCTTATGATATATGATGTTTCTCTTATATGCTGTTGGCTATGTTGATAAATATGTAATGGTATATATTGCTATATGTAATGATGACTACTTCTGATATAAGTTGTATGAAGCAAAGCATTACTTATGGTCTCCTATCTTGTTTACTTGTTTATGTGGGGTTATAGGGCTTCACATGGGCATTGCACTTGTAGCCTTGGGATGGTATCATTGGTAAGTTTTGTATGTTATGTTGATATGAACTATTGAACATGAAATGTTAATATGACTTTATGATGATATGTATATGGTTATGATCATGCTTTATGTTGTTCTGATCCTTATCTTGTATATGCTCTATTGTATGTGCATTAAAGGCTTTCAAATGACTTAGTATGCTTTCTAAAGAAATGGTCCTTTTCATGCATGTCCTTAAAATGTTTATGTGCATATACCCATACTTAATACTTGTTGGTAACTAACCCATATATTTTATATAACTATGAATGTAGGGTCTGGCCATTGAAGATCTAGAAGGTCGATTAGAGAAGCTTGAAACTCTTTCTCCAAGTGTTGGTAGGTCTTCATGTTCAGAATGCTATCTTTTCATTATTCTAGGTATGAAGATTTTAATAGTTTAAGAGATACTCTTTAGTTCCTTATTATCATTTGGATTCTACTTTAGTAAGTCCTATATGGCATATTGATATTGTATTGGTTAAGTCCAAGGTTCATACTCTTTAGATGATTTTCATGTGAGACAATTTTTAGATTATCGTATGTATGTTTATCATGTTGCTAAAAGAGAATCCTAGGTAAGCTTCTATGTGAGATGTTTACCTCAATTTTTTGATAAAAGAGAAGTCAAAGTGTACTTCACATAGTATATGCAAAAGTTTTAAATTTTTCCCTATTTTTTACCTATGATATGTTATCACGAATGCTTAGGGATTCTCTAAGTCCTCTTCGAGGAGGCCGCCGTCGGTTACGACTGGCGGGTGCTCCCAGGTTGTGAAAAACTTGGTATCAGAGCATGAGGTTGAACGTCCTTAGGATCGGTGTCTCACTAAACCACATCTATAAGTGTCTTATTCATGGTTGTGAAGCGCACCACAATTATGAATAAAGTGCTATGTGATGATTAGGAAAATTCTCTTTTCTTGGTAATCCTATGTCGTGCCTCTAGAGTTTTGACACCATGCGTCTCTTAACATCTAATTCCATTCTTGTGGTTATAGACAATGAATACCAGAAGAACAGCCGCAAAAAGAGTAGACTAAGGGATTGCTAATGCGAGAGTTCCTCCCCAAGACAATTAAGTTCCTCCTCAAGATCAAGTTGCTATGGATGATCAAGTTTTGGTTAATCCTACGACCATGATAGATGGTGAGGTAAGGGAAACCCCTCTCCAAATGGCCCAATCCATCACTACTAAAGCTCAATACAAGAAGGCACAAGCTAACCAGGAGGTTGTACCTCGAGAGAACCAACATGCTAGTACTATGGCTACCCGTTTAAGAGATTTTACAAGGATGAATCCCCTTATGTACTTTGGTTCCAAAGTTGATGAAGACCCTCAAGACTTCCTTGACGAGGTCTATAAGATTCTCTTTGCTATGGGGGTGAGTACTACTGAAAAGGTTGAGCTTGCTGCCTATTAACTCAAGGACGTGGCTCAGACATGGTACAATCAATGGAAGGATAGTCGGGCTTTAGGAGGTGGTACAATGACTTGGGAGATCTTCAAAAATTTCTTTCTTGATAGGTTCTTCCTAAGTGAGCAAACGGAAGCTAAGGTATAGGAGTTCATCAACCTTCATTAAGGAGGTATGAGTGTTAAGGAATACTCTTTATAGTTCATTAAGCTATCCAAATGCTTCCTCTTTTGTTTTCAATGCTAGGGATGAAATGATCCGTTATGTAACAGGAGTGTCCGAAGATCTTGAGGAAGTATGTCATGCGGCTATGCTTCATGACAACATGGATCTTTCTAGGTTGATGATTCATGCACAAAAAGTAGAGGAGAGTCTTATAAGGAAGAGGAATAGGCAAGACAAGAAGGCAAGGTCTTTTGAAAGTGGTTCTTCTAAAAGTAGCCTTGATAATCAACACTAACCTAAGTTTAAGAAGTGGTTTTCAAACCAAGTTCCTTCAAATTTCTCCAGGACTCACAATGATAGGGTGTCTAACCCTGAACCTCAAAAGGGGAGAAATGTTGATTCACCAAGAGAAATACCAACTTGTTGAAAGTGTGGTAAGAAGCATGTGGGTGAATGTCTTGTTGGAACGAATAGTTTCTATGGTTGTGGAAAAAGTTACCAATGGTAAACGATTTTCCTAATTTGAAGGGTTAAGGAAATGGGAATAATCAAGCTCAATCAAGAGGTCCTAGCTTCGAAGCTCCAAAAAGGAACCACCTTTATGCACTCAAGGCTACGGGTGAACAAGAGAATTCCCGATGTGGTGAGGGGTATGTTACAAGTCTTTTCTATACTAATTTTTATGCTTTACTTGATCCCGGTTCTACCCTTTATTTTGATACACCTTTTGTAGCTAGGTAATCGATATATTTCCCGATGTTTTTATTGAACCCTTTTCGGTTTGTACCCGAATGGGTGACTTGGTAGTTGCAAATAGAGTCTATAGGAAATGCCCTATAATGCTGGCCAATAGAGTTACTCTTTTTGATTTTGTAGAACTTGACATGTTTGATTTTTATATCATTTTGCGTATGGATTGGATTCATGCTTGTTTTGCTTCCGTAGATTGTAAAACCAGGGTAGTGAAGTTTCAATTCCCAAATGAACCCATTTTAGAGTGGAAGGGGGGAAATCCTATGCCAAGTGGTCAAAATCATTTCTTGTTTGAAGGCTTGTAAGATGATAGTCAAGGATTGTCTATACCATGTGGTGAGAATTAAAGATCTAGAATGTGAAACTCCTTCCATTAAGTCGGTCCCCGTAGTGAGGGAATTTCCAGAGGTTTTTCCTAATGGTCTTCAAGGATTTCCTCCCCAACAGGAAATTAACTTTGACATTGACTTGTTACCGTATACGAACCCCATTTCAATTCCTATATATCGAATGACTCCGGCCGAATTGAAAGAGTTAAAGCTCCAAGTCAAAGATTTACTATACAAGGGTTTTATTCAACTTAGTATCCTCTCCCTCAGATTGATCTATTTGATCAACTCCAAGGTGCTAGCTACTTTTCCAAGATTGACTTAAGGTCGATATATCACCAACTTAGGGTGAGAGGAGAAGATATTCCCAAAATAGCATTATGAACTAGATATGGTCACTATGAATTCTTAATGACGTCTTTTGGGTTAACAAATGCCCTAGCGGCGTTTATGGACCTAACGAATAGAGCTTTCCGAGATTAACTCAACTTATTTGTGATTGTGTTCATTGATGCTATCTTGATATACTTCAAGAATGAAAATGAGCATGAGAGTCACTTGAGGTTGGTCTTGCAAGTCCTCAAAGAACACCAATTTTATTCCAAATTTACTAAGTGTTAATTTTGGTTGAGGTCAGTTGCTTTTCTTGGCAATGTTATCTCTCGTGAGGGTGTAGAGGTCAATCCGAAGAAGATAGATGCGGTTAGAAATTGACCTAGACCTTTGAATCCCACAGTCTAGCGGGATACTATAGAAGTTTTGTCGATGAATTTCCTTCTATTCCTTCCCCTTTGACAACTTTGACTCAAAAAAGTGAAGTTTGAGTGGTCGGAAGCTTGTGAAAAAGGTTTTCAAAAGTAGAAAGATAGGATTACCTCCACTCCGGTGTTGACCACACCGAAGGCAATGAAGGATTTGTAGTGTATTGTCACTATTGGTTGAGGTGAAGTCTAAGCAACATCTTTATCCTCTATTGATGGAGTTGAAGGAAGTTATACTTGGTAAGCTCAATAAGTCATTCTGCCAAGGGGGGATGGTGTTCTTAGGTACCAAGGGAGATTATGTGTACCGGATATCGAGAATTTGAGAAATCAAATTCTAGCGGAAGCCCATAGTTCCCTGCTATTCTATTCATCCGGGTTCCACAAAGATGTGTCATGACTTTAGTGAGGTTTATTGGTGGGATGGTTTAAAAAGGGACATAGCGGAGTTTGTTGCTAAGTGTCCAAATTGCAAACAAGTAAAACCGAGCATCTAAAACCGGGTTATTTAACCCAAATCATGGATGTTCCTACTTGGAAGTAGAAAGACATCAATATGGACTTTGTTGTTGGATTGCCCAGAACCCGGAGTCAAAATGACTCTATATGGGTTATTGTAGATAGGTTGACCAAATCTGACCACTTTATCCTCGTTAAGTCTACCTATACGGTCGAAGAGTATGCAAGGATCTACATTAATGATATTGTGAGTCTTCCTGGGATTCCCTTGTCCATCATTTCGGATAGAGGTGCCCAATACACTTCTTGTTTTTGTAAATCTTTCCAAAGGGGTCTAGGTACACAAGTGAAGCTGAGCACCGGTTTTCATCCTCAAACGGATGGTCAAGCGGAACGTACTAGTCAAACCTTAGAAGATATGCTAAGAGATTGTGTGATGGATTTTAAAGGTAGTTGGGATGAACACCTACCGTTGATTGAGTTCTCTTATAATAATACCTACCATTCGAATATTTCTATGGATCCTTTTAAAGCTCTTTATGGTAGAACGTGTTGATCTCAAATTGGATGGTTTTAAGTTGGTGAGTCGTCACTCTTGCTCCTGAGATTATATATATGGCTATAGACAAAATTCGGGTCGTACAAGATATGTTGAAAATAGCCTATAGTCGACAAAAGTCTTATGCTGAAAATAGGAGAAGAGATCTTGAGTTTCAAATAGGTGATCCTGTCTCCTTGAAAATTTCACCCACGAAGAGGGTGGTGGATTCGGTAATAAGGGGAAGTGGAGTCCTCGGTATGATGGTCCTTATGAAGTTTTGCAACGGGTCCCAAATGTTTCCTATGAATTGAAACTACCTATTGAACTAGCTTTGGTTTATTCGCTGTTTCATGTTTCTATACTCAAGATATGCATAGGCGACCCAATGTCTATTCTACCTATTGAAGGTCCAGAAGTGGATGAGAACCTCTCCTATGAAAAGATTCTAGTATAAATACTTGATCGAGAAGTTAAGGAGTTGAGAAACAAAGAGGTGGCCTCCGTAAAAGTTCTATGGAGAAATCACCTAGTTGAGGGAGCAACATGGGAGGTCAAGGCCGACATAAAGTCCCCTTATCCTCAATTCTTTGCTAATTAAGGTTAGTTGTTCCTATAAATGATGGAAATAATGAGTTAATATGAATTTGTCTTGTTTTCAAGTATGTGCATATTTTGGTAAAGTTAATGCCAAAATGAGTTTTCATGAAAAAGGCTTTTTATGTTATCTTGCACTTATGTGAAATATATGTTTTCTCTTCTTGAGCTTTTTTGTGTTCCGATGTTGTCTTGAGAAGAATAGCATGGTAAGTCTTTAATGTCATTTTGAGATCATGTCTATGTGTTGAGAAGGAAATTCCTCATAATGTGTTACGAAATGTTAGCTCTTATGTGTTGTGATTTGAGTTGCTATGTGTAGTTCCATGTTATGAGTTGAATGGCCTTGTGAAATAATCCTATGAGCTATTACTCATGATAATATGCATCTTTTTCGTTGTGAAAATAGTATTGAGTCTATCCTCCTCCTACAAAGGATTTTAGTGTCATTCGGGGACGAATGTTCCTAAGGGGGAGATAATGTAACACTCCGAAAGTTCAAGACCTTATCTAGAGCCTCACATGTTGTTCTAAGGTTAGTAACACTATTATAAGGCATAAAATAATGTTTATAAACCATTTTGAAAATTTTTGAGTCAAGACGTCAAGAAACGTTCATGACATCTGGAAGCTAGTGTAATTGAACTAGTTAAAAGTCCTTAGGTTTCGTGAAGGTTTGGAGGTGTTGTATGAGGTCTAGAATAGTTAAAATGACTTTAAATAGGTAAAAACATGTATATGGAGTGAAAACTTCCAGGTCATACCCACCAAGGGTCTCCCTAGGGGTTCACGAAGGGACCTAAACTTAGCAAAGCAAGCTGCCAAAGCAATAACCAAAATGCACATGGGAGAAATGGGTTCGCTCGCGGACTTGGTGTGCCTTTGGACAAAAATCAATCCTGCATAGCGGGAACTTTGTGGAATCCTCTGTCTCAAAAATTAATTTAGAAACTCTTGCGGGAGCATCTCCGCATCGCGGGCTTTTTCCCCGGTGAAAATCTGAAATTTGGAATTAAAGTTTGACTTTATTAAAGGGTCAATTTATGTGAGGGGTCTTTTGGGTATTTAATAGGGATCCTATATATTGGTTTTTGGTCATATTTCTCTCACATTTACTCACTCAAAACAAAACCCCAAATCAAAACCCAAAAGCTCTCATCTCTCTCTACTTTCTCTCTCTATTCATCCTCCGTTGAAGAACAAGGAAGCTTGAAGAAGAAGATCACATTACCAAGGTTTCACTCAAAATTCGTCAATTAATTCTTAATAAGGTATGAGTTCTTCACTATTGGGATTCCTTTCTCCAAGAATTCCTTTCAAAGATGATTTCTAACCATTCAAATTCCTAGGGTTTTTAGTCTATAAGTGAGTTTTCTTCCAAACTCAAAATTTATGACTAATGATGATGAATTATGATTTTATATGGTTAAGTAAGTATGTATTGTGGAATAATTGACATGGTATTGTTGGTTTTCGTTTGAAGCATGTCCTCTCCCTAAATAATTGAATTCAATTATGTTATATCATTCACTTAATGTCATTTAATGTTGGGATTGAAACTATTGCTTGAACGAACTCATAAATGAACCCTTTCCCTTAACCTTAACTATGAATTTGTCTTGTGTACAACTAGAGTGGTTGGTATTGGTTATGTTATTGTGTAATTCACTATACTATTGAAAGATTATGTTGAATTGAATGTAAGTTCGTGATGAAGATTCTTGGAAGTAATATGTAAGTCTTCTAAAGTCATGATTACTCTATTATGTTGATGTTGACCTACAATTGATGTTGCTATGCAATTTAAGTATGTATGATATTGCTATGTATATATGTTGGGCTGTGAATATGTTAAATGTGGGATCATCGTAAGGATATGATAATGCAAGGTTGATGATGTTCTTTTGTATACCTTACACAATATGACTATGATATGTTAATCTCAATAATGAAGGGTTGTGATGAAAGGAAATTCTCATCCTAAACCTACTGATCCAATGATCATGTTTATCCAAGGAGTTAAACTCTTATGGCCTATGATAAGATTTATGATAAATGATAACTTAAAGGTTACTCAAAAAGGGACTTTAGCTTAGCAACGAGTGAACTAGATGTGAGAGGTGTCCCTTCCCAAGTCGGTAGGTAGATTCACAATGACTCTCATGAGATTGAGCCTTCCATGTAATGTGGAACTATGGGTCTCTAATATATCTCCTAGTTCTTGAACTATGTTACCTCCATAGGAATACTAGCTAGTAGATCCACCTAGAATGATATGTTCATGTTTTGCTTCTACCTTGGCAAGTAGACCACCTTCTTTCGGTGTGGAATTTCATGACACCGGATTCGATGTTTAGCTCACATGGTCTAGTGTCGGTTAAGGCGATTATTCTCTTAAGTAAAATGAAAGAGAAGTAAATGGACATTGACTAGGGTGACTTGAAGAGTCTACTTAGTATACGTAGGGATATGGGACTCTACCTAGACATTGCACAAGTTGACTCTAAAGGAAGTCCTAGGAGATCGTTCTCATGTAATATGAATATGAATTGAATTATGCTTATGATATGTTATGTTGCTCTTATATGCTATTGTCTATGTTGATAAATATGTAATGGTCTATATTGCTATATGTGATGATGACTACTTATGATATAAGTTGTATGAAGCAAAATATTACTTATGATCTCCTATCTTGTTTACTTGTTTATGTGGGGTGATGGAGCTTCACATATGTAGTGCACTTATAGGCTTGGGATGGGATCATTGGTAAGTGTTGTATGTTATGTTGATATAAGCTATTGAACATGAAATTTTAATAGGACTTTATGATGATATGTCTTTGGTTATGATTATGCATTATGTTGTTGTGATCCTTATCTGGTATATGCTCTATTGTATGTCCATTAAAGGCTTCAAATGACATAGCATGCTTTCTAAAGAAATGGTCCTTTTCATGCATGTCCTTAAATGTTTATGTGCATATGCCCATACTTAGTAAACGTGGCGTACTATCCCATATACTTTATATAACTACTAATGTAGGGTCCGACAATTGAAGATTAAGAAGGTCGATTGAAGAAGCTTTGAACTCTTTCTCCAAGTGTTGGTAGGTCCTCATGTTTGGGGATGCTATATTTTCATTATTCTAGCTATGAAGATTGTAGTAGTTTAAGAGATACTCCTTATTTCCTTATTATCATTTGGATTCTACTTTAGTAAGGCCTATATGTCATATTTATATTGTATTGGCTTAGTCCAAGATTTGTAATCTTTAGATGATTTTTATGTGAGACAGTTTTTAGACTATCGTATGTATGTTTATCATGTTGCTAAAAGAGAATCCTAAGTAATCTTCTATGTGAGAGGTCTATGTATACCTTAATATATGATAAGCGAGAAGTCTAAATATACTTCACATAGTATATGCAACATTTTTAAAATTTTCCGTATTTTAAACCTATGATATGCTATAGCGAATGCTAAGGGCTTGTATAAGTCCTCTTCGAGGACCAAGCATTCATCAAGTTAGCCACATGTAATTTACCTTTCCAAATCTTTTAGGCTATAAATGAGAACTTGAAAGGCAAGACTTTCACCAATAAAGATTTGAAGTCTTTATTAACATTCTCCTTTTTTGCTTAGCACTTCCCAAACAGTCTTAACACTCAAATATCAAGCACAAGATTTGGTCCACCAAGATTTTCCAGCTAAATCACCCTTTAGTAGAAACGTCATATTATGTTTGATATGATCCACTACATATTTCGAAACATCATACTGAAGAGCATCAAATTCCATCCCTCCTCATTAGACAGGTCCTTATATCTTATTAGAGAATAGTAATGCCCTTCCAATGTATTACCCTATTCCCAACTGAACACCTATATTTATTAAGGTCATATTCCCCCCTAACGTTCTCTGAGCTACTTTGAAAGAAATAGATTGGACCTTAAAACACCAAATTCTTTCAGATTATTTGTGATGGAATACACGTGTATTTAACTAGTTAATTTTATTTCTGTAAAAAACATTTCCTCCTCTTTCAATAATTTTTCATCCCTAATTTTTTCTTCATGAAAATATCAATTTGGATAAAATATTGAGGAACACACTGAGAGTATTTTATTACGTCTTTTTGTGCAGTCGCAAGAAAATGTGAATTCATCACTCCTTCATCGTCTCCTATATCGATGCGCAACTATAGTATGAAACATCATCGTCACCACCACAATTTCCTCCACCTCTACCTTTATTGCCACTCCCGCCTTCACCATTGTCTACTTCAATTATTCAAAAAGACCATCCACCGCCTCCTTTTAAAAACAAAGCCTTAAGAAATGAATTTTTCACCTCCATCAAAATCACCGCAAGTCTAACTTAACTTCGCCACCAAGTTTAATCAGGACAATAACTCACCTTAACATTTGTTGGTATTGCTGGAGTCTTGCAAGTATATGTTGTGGCATTTTTGATAATCAAGAGAAGACGTACAATTGTTGAAGACAAGTCCTTGATTTTGAAGACACATTTTCATTTGATGAACCTACAATAGATTCAATTTTTAATCTTCTAAAATTTGTGTGTCTAATAAGTGCATCAACTAAGTTAAAATTCTTATATGTTTAAAAAGTGTCAAAATAATACCTGAAATGAAATAAATATCGAAATGTGTATTGTTGCTTCAATGAGACTCAAGACGCAAGAGTAAGCTCAGACAACAATTTGCTCTTACATTTGAATAAAAAATCTATCCACTAGCAATTATTCATCGAAATGAAACAAAATAAAAAAAAGAACAAAAAACCTAAAACTCCGACGTAGACAAATTTCAGATAAAAAGAGGTTGATAATGAGAACAAAAAGAGAAAATGAAAAGAGAAGAGAATGAAAATAAAAAGAAATAAACAACTCACTCTCTCAAAGAAAGTGTGAATTAAACTTTATATGTCACTTAGCACTGAAAAGGTTATTTATTCCACATTAGTGTAATTTAGAGGGGTAATAGGATCGTAGAAAAGATATGTATATAGATGGTAATTGACTAATATGATATGAGAAAATTTAACTGTCTTTTTAATGTATTTAATAGTCAAAGATATATTTTAAAAAATTTCATTTTCGAACTATATTTCACTTTTTTCTAGTATCTGTATCAATCTTTCTCGTTTCTCTCCTCTATATCACCTCTTCCAAGTAACAAAAGGTAAGGCTCTTCATCAAGAATTTGAAATTCATCTTCTACGATCACTATCTCTTGCATTACAATAAATAGTGCAAAAATTTCTTCATCAATCATTCTTAGGTTGATTTATATCTTTTTGATATTAATTTTATTTATTTATTTATTTATTTTCCTTTTCCTTTTAACTTTTTATTTAATTTCAAATATCTTATTTTTAAAATAAGTCAATTTCAACGATTATCCATCATAAGTAAAGAAAATTACATAAAACATCATTAATTAAAACGTTAAAATTAAAGCTATCAATGAAAAATACATGTAAGTTTTTATAATTATTACATGTGAAGAGATAAGAAATTAATGAAAAAAATCAAAAGTTTGAAGTGAGGAGGGAAATAAATATTTTATACAAAAAGAAATAAAAATATTTAAATATATATAAGTTTAATGTCAATAATTATTCGGAAAAGGACCTATTGGCTCCAAAATACCCTTTTCATCCACCTATTGGCTTCAAAATACCCTTCTCATCCACCTTTGGATTCAAAATTGACCACTTATTTAACGATTATATATTTAAAGTATTCAAATAATTTTTCTAATACATGGCGCTCAACTATTGTTATAATTTGATTTATTAATAAAATTTATGAATCAATCTACCACCCATTACTAATTAAATCACACCCAATTAATAAACCCACCCCATTACTAACAACAACAGAAAACTATTGCGTGTTTTTAAAACTTTGAGGCGAAAATATCTATAGAAGTACATTATCATACATTCAGGTCCTCAATCAAAACATATTATAATTCAAGTGTCTAAAATAAAATTACCAATAAACTTAAAAGTATGACTATGTTCATCTTAGTTATTCATTCCTCTCAATAATCGGGATGTACTATTTCTTTACCTTTAATCATAAAATTCGAATTCAAGCTTGGAAGAGAATCCTATCGAATGTGTCCTAAATAATTGGCTCAATCTAAATTTAATTGGGTCTTTAATTCGGACTAAATAATTTTGAATGTCATTTTTAGGAATCTGTAATTTCGTCGTGTTTTAGTAGTGTTTAGGGAGATTTTGATATTATAATTTATTTATTAATTGGATGGGGTTTAATTAGTAATGGGTCGGTAGTGGGTTGATTTATAAATGATATTAATAAATTAACTTATATCTAATCGTCGAGCCCCAACTATTTTAAAAAAATAATAAATAGTTTAAATATGAAACCATTAAATAAGTGGTCAATTTTGTACCCAAAGGTGGATGTCAAGGGTATTTTGAAGCCAATAGGTGGGTGAAAAGGGTATTTTGGAGCCAATAGGTGGATGAAGGGTAATTATTTACCATTTTCAGTACTTCAAGGGTATTTAAGCCCTTTTCCGATAATTATTTGTACTAACTAACTGTAATATGGACAATTAAAAAAAATTCATATGTCCCATTTTTTCATTCTTTACTTGTTTTCAAATAAGTGTGCACACTCTCTATGTCTCGTCAGTATTTAGGGTGTGTTTATTCAATTTTACAATAGTTCGGACTAAGAGTAATAGAATCTTAGTTAAATTTAAATGTGTGACTGTAATTTTGTGTGTAGTCCAGAGGGGGTACTTATACCTTTTTCCTTTTCATTTATAATTGTGCGTAGTCATATATGATTAAAGTACAACATCTGCATCTGATTTATTTTTTTTCAATAAAGTAATAATATTAATTTTTGATTTCAACACCTGAATCTACTCTGATTAAGTGATAACACTCAAGTACACTTCATCCGATAATGGTTGCTAACAAGTAGAAATCCAACTAAGAGTTGGGATCGATACTACAAAAAATGATGAATTAAGAATTCGGTTATGAAGTAAAATAGTGTTCTAATCATTTGGAGATGTAGTCACTTGCGAAAAATAAAATATATGACAAAGATTTGACAATTTAATTCAAATGGGGGGATTTGGGTGAACAATTAACAGCTACAAATAATTTGGAGTAAACAAGTAGAAGGAGTTTCTTGGGAGTGTGATAAATTGAATGCCAATTTCGCTAAATGGGTGATTATTATTTACTAAAAGTCACTGAACTTCAGTGGATAGGCTAGGACTTAGGTGCAATAACTTTTTCTCAATCAACTACCACGAATCAAGCAAATTCATTCAAATCTCGACAAGCACAACACATAAAAGTAGCCTAATACCTTAATCAATATACTTTTCAGGCTAGATTAGTATGATTGAGACCCACTTTTTCAAACAAAATATGCAACAAGACAATCACTTTAATCATCAATTAAAAATATTGACTCTAAAACTTCTTTCTCAAACAAGCTTAGAATCTAAACTAGAATTGCATTGCAGCTACAATTTATCAATTCAACACAAACTATTAATTGAACCCACCTAATTTTAGTAAATAATAACACCCATAAACTAATTGAATTATTCAATTACATAATCACAACCTTGAGAAATGGGGGTTCTAGCGAAGCATAATAAAAAAAAGAATTCGTTACCAACTATGTTTTTCATTAGATTGGGCAACAAACCACAAGTCTCAAAATGCTCAATTAAAGCTAAAAATCAAACTAACCCTAAATCTTTACTCAAAAAGTGTAAAATTAATGTTTAGAATGTTTATATCAAAAACCCTGAACTATGGGAACTCTCTTTCTTCTTTTAAAAATTGTACTTATACGTTCCCAAAATTTCAGCAACAGAGTTACTTGACCAACTAAGTCGGGCTCCACCGACCTGATCAGTGATGCGCCGAGTGCCCCTTCCATTGTCTTATTTGCTTGTATTTTTACCATTTCTTTGATGTAACTTAAGTTTATCAAGGTCGGGCTCGCCGACCTAATTAACGATGCACCAAGTATTGATCATCTCGCCTTTTTGGATTGCCTTTTCACCAATACTTTATAACTTTTGGTGTGCTAAATTGGCATCACCGAACACTTCGGTGAATTTCCATAATACCCATTCGATCTCCAAGTTGGTCTTGTCCATGGGCTGACATGCTGGAAATTTTTGTGAGCTAAAGGTCCACTTGGTGACTCTCCGAGTGTCTTTAGCGAGTACCGGTCTTGCTTTCTTTCAGCTTCTTTAGTTTTTTGTTCTTTTTTGCTCGGTAATGTTCTTGCCATGATCTTCTATTTCAATGTTACAAATTAAAATTTTAGCATTAGTTATGAGTGTAAAATAGGCATAGAGGACACTAAATCCTTAAATATTAAACCCTAAATGAGTTGAGATCCCCTACTCATCAACACCTCCAACTTAAACTTTTGCATTTCCGCCAGTAAAACATAAGATCAAATAGTTCAACACAGATGTCTACAAATAGTGCTAACTAATACTCCACATAAATACACACGAGGTTCATTTTACCCATGCAATGCTCCATTGTGCATTACAAGTTTTAAACTCTAACTAATCATCATCAAATAGATGTCGAGCTCATAATGCTTGCTTTAAATGCAAATTTAAGCTCAACAAAAGCATTCCAATGCCCTCACATCAAGAATGATTCCATGCCCACACAGTGCTCATAAAGATTTAAGAATTAAGTAATCAAAATCAACCTTCACACTCTAAAATATAAAAACACGCATGATTTTACTCATAGGCTTTCCTCTATTTTCAGATTAACATGACATTCAACACAATAAAGATAACTAAGGTCTTCCAAGGCTTGTAACAGGGTTGAGGGTAAATTTATGATTATTCATTCTTATTGACTTCTACCATCATAATCACGACAGAAATCTAGACCCCAGACGAGACCGGCTTCAATGACCATAGAGGTCGCTGAAAAGCCTACATACGTCGTCGCTACTTCATCTAAGTTAGTATTAGTGGAAAATTTGATGTTTTGTTTACTTAAACTTTATATTGGAAAACATTGTACTATCTACTAAACTCATAAGCGTTCACAACAACCCTATAATATCAAGATAATCAAATGAAAGACATAATCAGTATCTGTATAAAATATAGAGCTGCCAAAATGGCACCAATACAATATCTGAAAATAACTGGGAAAGAAACACTAGTGGAACATACTCCACTAGCTAATGTCTACGTCGAATGCTAGAATAAAATGGTAAGCATCCTCGAAAGCATGAGGGACTACCAAATATGAATGAAATCTCCACGTCTGGATAACTTTAGTGGCGATTCGTAAGTTCTAGCGTCCAGCTGCAGCTGCACCTAAAAGTAGAGAGTTGTATGGGATTAGTACACACTTGTACTAAGTATGGGTATATGCAAGCACACACAGATAACATTCGTTATTAAGAAGAGATCTCTCCTAGAGATATGAATTATGAAAATTAAAATCAATGGACATACCAAAATTGGATTAGGAAAGTCATGCTATGAGAGTAAAATGCATCATCATACGTAACATATTGCACGCATCACATAACATATTACTTATTAGCACATAAAATATTTCATATCATTCGTCCGTATGCCATGAGACCTTGGAATGATTGACTTTAAATTAGGATTTCCCAAAATGAGGGCTTAACATATGGGACCTCAACTAGGGAGCCTTCTATAGCAAACACAGAGTTTGCTTCATTCATTCATACATACATCATTTTCATTCGTTCGTGAGCTAGTGTAAACACCATCCATACCTAGCATGTAGTTTAAGACTCTCATCAGGTTCGCTGTGCAATTACCAAGAATGACCTAGTGTCATTACTTAAGTCTAGCTCACCTCTTGATTATCCTATCCTAACACTTTTAATATGTTCATATCATTATGTGCATTACTTGAGGCTGTCCCTATACTTTCTTTGGGAACTTTAACCTTAATCGACATATATCATGTGAGCATCATGAAATCAAGTGTTTAACCCCACACCAAAAAGATGTGGAATCACCAACTTAAGTGAACCAAAACATGCTAGTGTATATATGGAATCAAACCTTGTAGAATCCTATCTTAGCAGTATAGGTTCAAAGACTAGGAGATATAAGGAGAACCATACTCGTATGGATGGACAATATTATCTCATGAGATTACACGAACCTCAGCCTTCCCGAAAGAAGGAATCAAAACTCATAGCTAGGCTATCGATGCTCAGTATAAAGTTCCATTACATTAGGCTCATTATAGATTTCTCTGACCTTTCACATTAGCTTCTTATTAAGTTGTCACCACATTCATTAACTTTAACACATTTACTCTTCATGATTACTCACCCTTTTTACGTGAATGTTCATTTAATCGTATGCCAATACACTTGGCCCTTTAATGTCTGTCACACTCTTACTTAACCCCTCTGGGGTTTCATCATCTCTTCACAAAAAACCTTAATTTCACTTACTTTTAAACGTATGCTAGATTTATGAGTCCATACATACAAGCCGTGAGGCTTCATTCATAGTTCGTCTAAGTGATTCATATTTACCAAATATTATGTGGTACAAGACTTATGCATTTTGTAGGTATGCCAAGATATCAATTTCGATCCTTGGAGGCAGCATTCATTAAATATTTGTTCACGTACGACTTATGTGTCAATACGGGATTGGGCAAGGGAACCCAATTTCGAATCCCTTGAGCAACACTTAATCTTATATTAAACTTGATAATTGCATTTTTCAGATTTGGGGGACTCTAGTTCGATCCCCATCAATCCCATAATATTTCCTTTGTCCTCCTCCTCTCTTTCTCGTTTAAGCCAAGGAGGTTGTGGGAACAATCCCCCACAAGTTCATTCTTTTTCTCTTAATTTATCTCTTAACTTTCTCACCTTTTCAAGAGGTTGTGGGTTCAATCCCCACTGACCACATTTATTTTTCTCCTTTATTTTTCTCGTAACTCTCTCATCTATTCAAGATGTTGTGGGTTCAATCCCCACTCACCACATTTATTTTTCTTTTTTATTTTTTCTCCTAACTCTCTCATCTATTCAAGGGGTTGTTGGTTCAATCCTCACTCACCAAATTTATTTTTCTCCTTTATTTTTATTCTAACTCTCTCATCTATTCAAGAGGTTGTGGGTTCAATCCCCACTCACCACATTTATTTTTCTTCTAACTCTCTCATCTATTCAAGAGGTTGTGGGTTCAATCCCCACTCACCACATTTATTTTTCCATTCATTTTTCTCATGAAATTTTTATGTAATATGCATTTGGTGAGGTCTTGGGTTCAATCCTCAATGACCTCACATTTTAAATAAAATTTTAAACGACATTTCCAGCAAGCTGGAAATTTGGTCTTCTTTCAATTCGTTTTTCTCTCATTTTTTATGGTGATTCTTTGAGTATTTCATGTGACATTTATTCAGCAACATTACACTTATATGAACATCACGTTTTTAACATATTTGTACACGTAAAATACAACATTTTAACATGTAAATTTCAGGCACCAAAATATAGTTAATTCACGGCACACACATGCACAAACATTTAACTTAATGAACTGTCGCGGAACACATCTTTCATTCCTTACATAATTTCGGAATACACATTCAAACATTTAATCACAACCAGCCAGCCGTAAAATCATCTACTAAAAGACATACCAATGCATACTTTGAATCTTTAAAAGGATCTAATGACAGGGGCATGCAACGGGGACAACCTAAGTTTTTCAATCGCGATAAAACTGAACCTTAAGGGTCTCTTGGGATAGGGACCAAGAAGAAAACCCATACCTTAATGTCGTTCCACACTTGTTTAAATGATGCCGATTCCCTAAAAAACCACTACCTCACCACCAAAATCCAAACACAATCCGTCGAGAAGAATGTTGTTGATTTTCGTTTTTAGCTTAGCTTTTCGAATGAGTTTTTGTGCGTAAGTTCTTCAAGAGTGAAGAACTATTATTTTTAGTTCTTTTACTGATAAATAACGTGAGAATGAGAGGATTAGGTTTAGGAGAGTTAGGTAGAGACTTAGTCAAACTAGGACTCCTCATTATTTATTAATTTTATTATTATTATTTTTTATTAAAAATATGATTTTCCCCTTAAATCAGATTTTTAAATTTTTATTAATTCAAATAATTCACTTATTAAAATTAAATCAACTTAATCCTTGCTTTCACCAAGGCTCGAACCCGGGTGGAGCTAGATTTTGCTCATAGGGTCAAATTCGGCAACCTCTACCTAAATTGCCCCTCCACCATATTAATTAATTAAATAATTGAATATTTAGGGTAATTAAAATACTACCCTAAGCCTGGAAAAGACCATTTTACCCCTAGACCCTCCAAACTTAAGATTACCCTTTTTAAGTCCGATTAAGACTCATCCAGGTAAATCTTCATATTCGGGTGCCCTACATGGCTGGACCCAACCTTTCCTGGCTCAACTAACTCACGAAGTTAGTTGTCTTGGATATTGCAAAGGTTCAGAGGTCTGGTTCTACGCGTATCAATTCTTGTGAACCCGGTCTAATCTAGGCATTCTAGATACATTAGGCATTACTTAGCATAGTCATTTTAGGGTTGTTACATTATCCCCCACTTAGGAACATTTGTCCCCGAATGACACTACACATCATTTTAAATTAAAGAGGGTTATTTCAAAATATTTTAACATACTTGAGACTTTGCTCTTTGTGAATTTATGTTTCACACTTACTCTGGATAATGCAGATTATTCAAGCTTATCTTAAGATTCATATTTGAGATTGAGGAACTTCCTTCTCTATCGCACTTAACTTGATGCACCTCACAACTCATGCAACACAAAAATCTGCGCTATACAAAAACAGCAACATGAATCCATTTTAACTCACATAGTGCAATTACTACACGTACGATTTTGGACTTACAACACCAAGTCGACTATTGCACTAAAACTTAGAGTTTATTAAACAAAATCAGCCTTAAGAGGAGTATATATAGCCCCTTAGATAAAATTTTGTTGGCCTTAAGATTTGAAATTATATGGATTTGTCAGATTGATCCATGCCCTGTTCATTTATACCTTATCTCATTTGGCAACTAAAACCTCACTACCCTGGTTTGATAGTCTATGGTAGCATAACACTTATGGAGAAAATCCATACTTAAGCTATTCAATGCTTTTTGTTGGTGAATATCTGATTCACATATTAGTAGGTTGGTGCAAATGCTTGAAACCTACCGTTGCTTCGCATTATTAGACTAAGGAACTCCTTCCTAAACTAGTCTCATCAAAGCATACAACGTAAATAAATACATAAGTTACATACGTCAGCAACCAACATGATGACTCCAACATATTAACTTCATACTAGTGCATAAAACCATACACATGAAAAACTAATTTAGGCTATGCACCCGAGACATCACCAGAGGTGTCTCCTACACCCCTAGACTTGAGTGCGAAGAATCGTTTCCTCCTTGGAGCCTCTTCACTTGGACCATTCCGCTAAACTTTCTCCTTCCCTTTTTCTCGACCTCTCATATACGGACAATACTTCATCATGTGGCCCGGTTTGCTACAACTGTACCAAGCGTTAGAGCCCCTCATACACCCTCCTCCATGAAGTTTTCCACACTTCCTACAAGGTGGCCTCTCTTGAGGTGTATCTACTTCACTCTTTATCTTAACTCTGGGCTTAAAATCCCTATCATAGTGACCCTTGGACGAACTTGACTCCCCTTGGTGGGAGAGTCCCTTCTTAAATCTGGGCTTATCCCTGATTTCAGAACTACTCTTCCTTGAAAAATTCTTCTCAAATTGCCTTGACCTGTTCCCTGCCCTAGTATGCTTCCTCTTCCTGCTTTCCTCCACTTGTTGGACATGGACCATAAGCCTGGAAAGGCCCATGCTGACATGCAACATAGCTACCCTACACTCTTCCTCGAGATTCACATCAATCTTAGATCCAGTGTAAACAGGAGGATTCATCCTCGTGAAGTCCCTTACCCTACTAACCATGGTGCTGGCAGGTGGGTTCTTCTTGGAAACACCTTGTTGCATTGCCTGGGCTGTCATAGCTATAGCTTGCAAGGTGATGGCTTGGGCCATCTGTACCAGGGCTGTCCTTACTTGTCCATCTGTCAACCCAGCTGGGTTAACAAGCATCTCCATTTCAGCAGCTGGGGCCTGGGGAGGAACTTGGTTGCCCCCAGCATCTGCTTTTCCTCTTCCCCGACCAGCGTTCCTCCTTGTGTTAATTTTCTGAAAAAGTAGAATTGATGATAGATACGCTCATAACACAAAGGAATAATATATTAGAGAAGGCACGATAAGATAAGAAGAAGGGAATTTTCCTACGCGTCATGCATTCTGTAATTCAGTATAGTGGTGCACTTCACTACCATGACTTAGAAATTACTCGATATGGTTGATGTGAACTTATTATCCTCGGAATTTAACCTAGTGTTCTCATACAAACTTTGTCATGACCGGAATCTAGACCCAGATGAGACCGGCGTCGTTGACCTCTCAGAGGTCGCTGACAAGCCTACATACGTCATCGTTACTTCATCTAGGTTAATTTTAGCGTAAAATTTGAACTTTTGTTTACATAAATATTATATTGGAAAACATTGATCTTGCATAATACTAGCTACGTAAACTCATAACATTTCACAACAACAATCTAATATCAAGATAATCAAATGAAAGACATAGTCAATATCTGTATAAAATATAGAGTTGCTAAAATGGCACCAATACAATAACTGAAAATAACTGGGAAATAAACACTAGTGGAACATACTCTACTAGCTAATGTCTACGTATAATACTAGAATAAAATATTAAGCATCCTCGAAAGCATGAGTGACTACCAAATCAGGATGAAAGCTCCACGTCCGAATAACTTCAGCATCGATTTGTAAGTTCTAGCGTCCAGCTGCACCTGCACCTAAAAGTAGAGAGTTGTATGGGATTAGTACACACTTGTACTAAGTATGGGTATATGCAAGCACACACCAAGGACATTCATTATTAAGAAGAGCTCTCTCCTAACGATATGAATTATGCAAAGTAAAATCAACGGACTTACCAAAATCGGATTAGGAAAGTCATGCTATTAGAGTAACATGCATAATCATACGTAACATATTGCACGCATCACATAACATATTGCTTATTAGCACATAAAATATTTCATATCATTCGTCCATATGCCATGAGACCTTGGAATCATTGACTTGAAATTAGGATTTCCCAAAATGAGGGCTTAACATATAGGACCTCAACTAGGGAGCCTTCTATAGCAAACACAGAGTCTGCTTTATTCATTCATACGTACATCATTTTCATTTGTTCGTGAGCTAGTGTAAACACCATCCATACCTAGCATGTAGTTTAAGACTCTCATCGGGTTCGCTGTGCAATTACCAAGAATGACCTAGTGTCATTACATAGGTCTAGCTCACCTCTTGATTATCCTATCCTAACACCTTTAATATCGTTCATTTCATTATGTGCATTACTTGAGGCTGTCCTAATCCTTTCTTTGGGAACTTTAACCTTAGACGACATATATCATGTGAGCATCATGAAATCTAGTGTTTAACCCCACATCAAAAAGAGGTGGAATCACCAGCCAAAGTGAACCAAAACATGCTAGCGTATATAGGGAATCGAACCCTGCTAGAATCCTATATTAGCAGCATAGGTTCAAAGACTAGGAGATACAAGGAGACCCATGCCCGTATGGATGGACAATTTTATCTCATGAGAATTACACGAACCTCTGCCTTCCCGAAAGAAGGAATCAAAACTCATAGCTAGCCTATCGGTGCTCAGTATAAAGTTCGATTACATTCATCTCATACATCATAGAAGCTGGCTTCTAGCATGAGGCATCATAGCTCATTGGATGATATCTCATATATCATTAGTATTAAGTATTCTTTAACTTCAATACTTTTATTAGAGTGTTCACAGAGACTGGTCACATCATTAACCTTACACTCTCATAGGTGAGTACGTCTTGGTAATACTTACTCAGGCTCATTTTAGATTTCTCTCACCTTTCACATTAGCTTCTTATTAAGTTGTCATCACATTCATTAACTTTAGCACATTTACTCTTCATGATTACTCACCCCTTTTACGTGAATATTCATTTCATCGTATGCCAATACACTTGGTTCTTTAATGTGTGTCACACTCTTACCTAACCCCTCTGGGGTTTCATCATCTCTTCACAAAACACCTTAATTTCACTTCCTTTTAAACGTATGCTAGATTTATGTTTCCACACATACAAGCCATGAGGCTTCATTTATAGTTCGTCTAAGTGATTCATATTTACCAAATATTATGTGGTACAAGACTTATGCATCTTGTAGGTATGCCAAGATATCGATTTCGATCCTTGGAGGCAGCATTCATTAAATATTTGTTCGCGTACGACTTATGTGTCAATACGGGATTGGGAAAGGGAACCCAATTTCGAATCCCTTGAGCAACACTTAATCTTATATTAAACTTGATTATTGCATTTTTCATATTTGGGGGACCCTAGTTCGATTCCCATCACTCCCATAATATTTCCTTTCTCCTCCTCCTCTCTTTCTCGTTTAAGGCAAGGAGGTTGTGGGATCAATCCCCCACAAGTTCATTCTTTTTCTCTTAATTTATATCTTAACTATCTTACCTATGCAAGAGGTTGTGGGTTCAATCCCCACTGACCGCTTTTATCTTTCTCCTTTATTTTTCTCCTAACTCTCTCATCTATTCAAGATGTTGTGGGTTCAATCCTCACTCACCACATTTATTTTTCTTTTTTATTTTTTCTCCTAACTCTCTCATCTATTCAAGAGGTTGTTGGTTCAATCCTCACTCACCCTTTTCACATTTATTTTTCTCCTTTATTTTTATCCTAACTCTCTCATCTATTCAACAGGTTGTGGGTTCAACCCCTACTCACCACATTTATTTTTCTCCTAACTCTCTCATCTATTCACGAGTTTGTGGGTTCAATCCCCATTCACTACATTTATTTTTCCATTGGTTTTTCTCATGAAATTTTTATGTAATTTGCATTTGGTGAGGTCTTGGGTTCAATCCTCAATGACCTCACCTTTTAAATAAATATCTAAACAACATTTTCAGCAAGCTGGAAATTGGTCCTCTTTGAATTCATTTTTCTCTCATTTTTTATGTTGATTCTTTGAGTATTTAGTGTGACATTTATTCAACAACAGTACACTTATATGAACATTACACTTTTAACATATTCGTACACGTAAAATACAACATTTTAATATGTAAATTTCAGGCAGCAAAACATAGTTATTTCATTGCACACACATGCACATACAGTTAACTTAATACACTTCGCTGGAACACATCTTTGATTCCTTACATAATTTCCGAATACACATCCAAACATGTAATCACAACAAGCCCTATAATCATCTACCAGAAGACATACCAACGCATACTCTAAATCTTTCAAAGGATTTAATGACAGGGGCATGCAACGGGGACAACCTTAGTTTTTCAATCGCGATTAAATTGAACCTTAAGCATCTCTTGGGAAAGGGACCAAGAGATAAGAAAACCCATACCTTAGTGTCGTTCCACACTTGTTTAAATGATACCAATTTCCCACGAAACCATTTCCTCACCACAAAAGTCCCAAACATAATCCGTCGAGAAAAATGTTGTTGATTTTCGTTTTTAGCTTAATTTTTCGCTTGAGTTTTTGTGCATAAGTTTTTCAAGAGGGAAGAACTATTATTTTCGTTAGAATGAGAGGATTAGGATTAGGATTAGGAGAGTTAGGTGGAGACTTACTCAAACTAGGACTCTCATTATTTATTAATTTTATTATTATTATTATTTTAATTAAATATCTGATTTTTCCATTACTTAAATCACTGATTCACTTAATAAAATTAAATAAATTTAATCCTTGCTTCCACCAAGGCTCGAACCAGGGTGGAGCTAGATTTCGCTTAAAGGGTCAAATTGGGAACCTATACCTGAATTGCCCCTACACCATATTAATTAATTAATTAATCAAATATTTAGGGTAATTAAAATACTACCCTTATCCTGGAAAAGACCATTTTACCGTAGACCCTCCAAACTTAAGATTACCCCTTTTTAAGTCCAGTTAAGATTCATCCGAGTAAATCTTCATATTCGCGTGCCCTACATGGCTAGACCCAACCTTTCCTAGCTCAACTAACTCACCAATTTAGTTGGATTGGCTGTTTGCAAAGGTTCAAAGGTCTGGTTCTACGCGCATCAATCCATGTGTACCCGGTCTAATCTAGGCATTCTAGATACATTAGGCATTAATTAACATAGTCATTTTAGGGTTGTTACATTATCCCCCCTTAGGAACATTCGTCCCCAAATGACACTACACATCATTTTAAAATAAAGAAGGATATTTTCAAAATATTTTAACATACTTGAGACTTTGCTCTTTGTGAATTTCTGTTTCACAGTTACTCTGGATAATGCATATTACTCAAGCTTATCTTAAGCTTCATATTTGAGATTGAGGAACTTCCTTCTCAATCACACTTAACTTGATGCACCTCACAACTCATGCAACACAAAAAAATCATGTCCGCGCTATACAAAAATAGCAACATGACATGCAAACATGAATTCATTTTAACTCACATAGTGCAATTATTACACACACAATTTTGGACTTACAACACTAAGTCGACTATTGCACTAAAACATAGAGTTTCTTAAACAAAACAAGCCTTAAGAGTAGTATATCTAACCTCTTAGATAACATCTTGTTGGCCTTAAGATTCTAAATTATATGGCTTTGTGGGATTTATCCACACCCTATTCATTTATACCCTATTTCATTTGGCAACTGAAACCTCACTACCGTTGTTTGATAGTCTATGGTAGCATAACATTTATGGAGAAAATCCATACCTAAGCTATTCAATGATTTTTGTTGGTGAATATCTGATTCATATATTAGTAGGTTGGTGCATTTCCTTGAAACCTACTAGAAGCTTCGCATTATTAGACTAAGGAACTCCTTCCTAAACAAGTCTCATCAAAGATAACAACATAAATAAACAGATAAGTCACATACATAAGCAACCAACATGTTGACTCCAACATATTAACTTCATACTAGTGCATAAAACCATACACATGAAAAACTAATTTAGGCTATGCACCTGAGACATCACCAGAGGTGTCTTTCCGTACACCTCTAGACTTGAGTGCGAAGACTAGTTGCCTCCTTGGATCCTCTTCTCTTAGACTTAAAAATAAAGATTAAAGAGATAAGGGAACATGTGGGTCTTCTCCTCGAATCAATAAGGACTCACTAATACTTCATCTTTAACCCTTAGAAACCTCAATCCTCCATGGAATATCAACACTTCCGATTCTCTACATTGTAGTCAAAAAGGGAAAGGAAGGGGTTAGAACATTGAATGCACTAAGTAGGGAAGCAATGCAAAAATCATGAAAAAGGGTATTTTGTATAGAAACATTCTTTAATGACATATTAGTAAAAACCTTCATAAAAGAGTTTAAGAGACATACAAAAAGTCATTAATCAAATATAAGACATATTAAAGTAACATCCATCACATAAACATATTTACATGTTGGTCTTGGAGAAGACATAGGAAACTTACATCTTAGCATCTTCAAAGTCTACTCGTACCATGTCTAGATAGCATCCCATTCCACTACCTAAACGTTGTAGAACTTCTCCAACACTAGAACACATCCCACATGATGAGAATAGGCATTAATCAACATAGACCATACTAGCTAGGAATGGAATCTAGAGTCTACCCTACTCCGATGGAGTTAAAGAATATCAAGGGTTTCTATGTACTCTAGTCTTAACATGAGTAGAGTCACTCCCCAAGCATACTCTAGCTTCTCTTCTCATATAGAAAGTCAATCACAAAAGACATATGAAAAAGGCAACATTTCTAGTTTTACTTCCTCGTAATGCCTCTACCAAAGATGGGTCCACTAGGGCTGCCACTCAATTGTCAATAAGGATAGCACAATAACTTTCTTCGAGATGGTTTCATGTCGTCCAACCAACCTATACCTAAGTCCATCATTCACACGAGAAGGATACCATTACGACTTTCAATTTCAAGGATATCATAAACTTATTTAATTATTTCAAGGTGATATATACAAGATAAGGGTACTTTAGCCTACCAAGTCAAGGGATCACATATTCACATAACTTTAATGCATCAAGAAGAGGGACTTAGATCTACCAAATAAAGACATACCATTCATCATACCACTCATACAATGTCATTCAAGTACCAAATAGGGACACTAAGTGTACCTCACAAGATACCACATCCATACATATAGTAGCTCATCATAGTCTGCCATAGTCACATATAATCATTTAATAACAAACTTCTTTAACCTCACACATTCATACACAACATTATCACATAAGACACCTCTTATAACTCCTATGACCATATATCATCACTTAAATAAGAATCACAACCATAGCCTCCATACAAGACCACATAGGCATTATAAGAGTACTTCACTTCATATCATCACTTTATACAAGATTACACATATGTCACATCATACTTCACTTTACATAATCATACAGGTCATAACACCTCCTTCATTACAACCTAACTTCACATACACATGTACACATTATACATTCATATAAGCCCTAACATGATGCTACTATGATTTACATAAATAATGCCGACAAGGCCATGTTCATCACATAATAAACACATAAACACCGTCACCATAAGTGGACCATACCAATCAATACAATTCAATACTAGTTGTACATAACCTAAGGAGATTAGGTCATCTTACCACCATTCCATTATCATCATCATCAACAATCCTTATCCATTTCAATCAATTCACTTCACAAAGGCTCTTACCCATAACCATCAACACAATTACAAACCAACAATCCAACAAATATACAATATGAATATTATCAAATCATATAAACCATTAAATCCTTAAATATACATAAATCAATAGCCCAAAGCAATTTACACATGAATTCACTACTATCAAGCCTTAATAAATTCATCCACATTATAGTCAAATTTAAAGATTTGAAAAGGTCAAGGGTTCATAGATTTTTTCATTGGAAAATATCAGTTATATATCAATAACTTCATATCTTAATGTTTGAAAATGTTTCATGCAAGAACCTATGACTTAGAGTAGAAATTGGACTTTTTCATAAACTTGAAGATCTTTGAAATCACATTGACATTGACTATAAGGTGATAGCAAGATTACTATGAAGAACTCCCATACCTTTTTAGACAAAATCCCATTAGAATTGAATATGAAAGCTCCATGAATCGAAACCCTATCCCCCATCTCTCTCTTCATCTTCTTCCTTGAGTTTTTGAGAGGGTTTTGGGAGAGGAGGGAATTTGATTTGGGTTTTTGAAAATAATGAGTTGAAGACTAGTTTTAAGACTTAAAACTATATATACTAATGATATAAACCTATTAAAATCTACCCCACTTAATAAACAATTAACACTAAATTAATCAAATGCCCCAATTTAAGGAAGCCTGCACAAGGACCACGCTCACCTTCACGGACCGTGAAGGTGGTTCACAACAAAGATGATGGCCCGTGGTCCTTGAGGCAGTGGCCAACTTGCCTTGAAAAGCCTCCAAGAGGTTAAGTTATGTTGATGACCACCTTCAGGGATCGTGGTCAAGTCCACTGGCCGTGAAGTGGGCCGTGAACTTGAGGCACTGAGCTGCCAAACATGGGATAACCTTGGCTTTTTCGCTAAGGCTTGGCTCCTTGTAAAACAACTTCACCCTACATCAACTAGGGTCATCTAGCCTCGAGTCTAACACGTTACTTGACGTTGACTTAGACCAATCATTCAACCAAGATATAAAACCACAACACACCACATAAATACATACAAACACATAGATATCTAGTCTTCGAACGTCTTGGTCGTCCATTGACGTTTGACTTCAAACTAAACCGGAATGAATTCAAAACTCATATACACATTAAGTAACCTATTTATAAGTTTTTAAAGCACTAGTGAAGCTCTAACTAAACCTAGTTCATTATGATGGTCTTTACATTCTCCCCCACTTAAGAACATTCCTCCTCGAGTGACACTTATACACTTAAAAGGGAAAATGACCAAAGCAACTGCCCACATACAAGAACAAAATATCATAAATCATACACATCGCTAGGAGGAACTTCACTCCACATAAAAAGAAATCAAGCCACATCATGAAATTCAAGCAAAAAAAAACTACATCTATGAACTCCTTATGCAACATTCTTTACTATTTCTCATGCTATTGAAGGAAATTCCTTCTCCAAGTTACACCATGCTCAATTAAACACTACTAAGCACATCATTAAATTTTCTCATTAAAGCATAGGCATGCAACATTTTCAATAAGGCACATTTAAGCATTTTCCTCATAATTTCTCAACATACGACTTCTCAATAACAAATTAGGCATGCTCAACAAATCAAACTCATATAAAAGTTTAGACATGGTCATTATTCAACCTCATGAAGCAAATAGACAACCTACACTAGATGCACAAGAACATGAGGAAAATACCATGCATGAAAACTCATTTTTCTTATTTAACAAGAACTAAACTAAAAACATGCATATCACAATGAGAATATTTGGAAACTCATTTTTCACAAAAGACTCCAACATAAACCAAATCCTAGGAACTCTTAGCTTAAGGCAAGAATAAGCACATAGGGAAAAGAAAAGGATATCTCACTCCCAACAACCATACTATTCACCATACTCCCCCACTTAGGAGAAACCCAATCTAAAGTCAACATAAACATACTAAAAGGAACTCTCTCAAGGAACCTTGGAACTTACTACCATTTTCTTATCAAACTCTTCAATATACTAGACTTCTTGAAACAACAACCTCAATTCTATCTCAGGAGAAAACAAAGACTTTCAAAAGTATCACCATTTAGTCACAACATCCCCCTTACTAGGAGAAACTCACCCTTACTCTTTCTAACATCACCTCCTTCCTTAATAAGGTCGGATCTTAACAACTTCAAACCATCTCAATTATCACTCCTCCACCTCTCTAACATCATTTTTCACCACTTCTTTTGACATTATTCTCCATCATAAGGTTACTCAACCAACCTAAGGTCATCATCACAACCTTCTATATCCCATATAACAAGTCACACCTCATCCTTTTCTCTCCATTAAGACAAACTTCTCAAAGGACACACTTTAAGGACCATCACATAAGGAACAAGGGATTACACCATACAACAAAGCTCTTAGGCATGATTAGAAGAATGAAGAAGTGAAACTTTTCTAGCACCCAATAGCCTCCTATTCATAATGTAGCACTCTTCACATTATGAACCATACTCTACTAGATGTGATTTTGAGACTATTTAAAGACACTCCCAAACCTTATGCTCTGATACCAACTTTGTAACGATCGGGGAGCACCCCCTATAAGTTACCGGCAAATGGGACCCTGAGAAGTCCGACACAAGCCTCTGTATCAATCATCGCATAATATACTCTAAACTTTCTTCACACACGAAGAATACTTTCATTAATACGCAAGTGAAAGACTTCTTTAAAATAATCTACCTTTACAATGTCTCCTTAAACCATCTAGTTCTTTGAATGAACAACATTGGGACTAAGCCCATACAAGACTTAAAAATAAAGACTGGAGACTTATGGGAACATGTGGGTCTTGTCCTTAAAATCAACGAGGACTCACCAATACTTCATCTTCAAACCATAAAAACCTATCCTTCCTCCTTGGCATATCAAAACTTCTAATTCCCTACACTGTAGCCAAAAAGGGAAAAGAAGGGGTTAGCACATTGAATGCACTAAGTTTGGAAGCCATGAAAATTCCATGAAAAAGAGACATTTAGTAAAGAAACATGATTTCATGATATTTTGGTAAAAACCTTCATAAAAGATAAGAGACATATATCATGTCATCAATCACATATAAGACATATTTAAGTAACGTCCATCTCATAAGCATACTTACATGCATTCCTCTACTAAAGGTTATCCTAAGACCCATCTAAGTAAGATGTGAAGCGGCCTCCTAGACGACCCCTTCACACACACCTAGATGGTCCTTAAGACTACCTAAAGTAAAGTTATTCCAATATATCACATATAACATAGTTCATTTTCAAACAAACAAGACTTCTCATCATTTAGACTCCTTACACCCTCTTCAAGCCTACCTAAGCAATCCTCAAAGCTAACCTAGATAAGTACTCTTTCTAAAACATATTTCATCAAGAAACGATATTTTCATTAAAACCATTTTGAGAGAAAACTATACATTTAGAGGACTTCACATATTGGTCTTGGAGAAGACCAAGAGAACCTACATCTTAGCACTTTTAAAGCCTACTCATGCCATGTCTAGATAGCGTTCCATTCAACTATCTAAAAGTTGTAGAACTTCTACAACACTAGAATGTATCCCACATAATTACAATAAACATTACCCGACATATACCATAATACCTAGGCATGGAATCTGGAGTCTTCCCTACTCCGATGGAGGGTGTTTTACTTGCAAAGGGTAAAACTAGGACACATACCATGTAGGCACATGGTTAAAGAATATCAAGGGTTTCTTTATAATCTAGTCTCAATTTAAGTAGAGTCACTCCCCAAGCATACTCAATCGGTACTAGGGTTTTTTCTCCTAGAGTAAGTTCAATCACACAAGGTATATGAAAAAGGCAACACCTCTAGTCTTACCTCTCCATAATGCCTCTACCAAAGGGATGCCACTCAATGGTCAATAAGGATAGCTCAATGACTTTCTCAGAGATGGTTTAATGCCGTCCAACCAACCTATACCTAAGTCCATCATTCCCACGAGAAAGATACCATTACGACTTTCAACTTCAAGGATATCATAACCTTATTTATTTATTTCAAGGTGATATATAAAAGATAAGGGTACTTTATCCTACCAAGTCAAGGGATCACATATTCACATAACTTTCATTCATCAAGAGAGGGACTTAGATCTACTAAATAAAGACACACAGTTCATCATATCACTCATACAATGTCAATCAAGTACCAAGTAGGGACACTAAGTATCCCTCACAAGATACCACATCCATACATATAGTTGCTCATCACTGTCTGCCATAGACACATATAATCATTTAATAACAAGCTTCTTTAACCCCTCACATTCATACACAACATTATCACATAAGACACCTCTTAGAACTCCTATGACCAAATATCATAACTTAAAGAATAATCATAGTCGTAGCATCCATACAAGATCACATAAGCATTATAAGAGTACTTCACTTCATATCTTCACTTCATACAAGATTACACGTATATCACATCATACTTCACTTTACATAATCATATAAGTCATAACACCTACTTCATGACCACCTTACTTCACATACACATGTACACATTATACATTCATACAAGTCCTAACATTATGCTACTATGATTTACATAAATAATGCCGACAAGGCCATGTTCATCACATAATCAACACATAAACACCGTCACCATAAGTGGACCATACTAATAAATACAATTCAATAATATTTCTACATAATATAGAGAGATTAGGTCATCTTACCACCATTCCATCATCATCATGAACAATCCTTAGCCATTTCAATCAATTCATTTCACAAAGGCTCTTACCCATAGCAATCAACACAATTCCAAACCAACAATCCAACAATATAAAATATGAATACAATCAAATTGAGGCAACCTGTAAATCATTCAATCATGACATATACATAATTCAATAGCCCAAAGCATTGTACACATGAATTCACTACTATCAAGCCCTAATCAATTCACCCACATTATAGTCAAATTTAGAGATTTGAGAAGATCAAGGGTTCATAGAGATTTTCATTCAAAAACATAAATTATATATCAATAACATCATATATTAATGTTTGAAAATGTTTCATGCAAGAACCCATGACTTAGAGTAGAAATTGGACATTTTCATAAACTTGAAGATATTTGAAATCACATTGAAATTGACTCTAAGTTGATAGAAATCCTTAGATGAAGAACTCCTATAAATTATCAGAAGAAAGTTTCATGAATCTTAACCCTAGCCCCCATCTCCTACTTTATCTTCTTCCTTGAGTTTTAGAGAGGGTTTTGGGAGAGGAGGGTTTTTGATTTGGGTTTTTGAAAATAATGAGTTGAAGACTAGTTTTAGGGCATGAAACTATATATACTAATGATGTAAACCTTTTAAATCAACCCCAATTAATAAACAATTAAAATAAAATTACTCATATGCTCCAATTTATGGTAGCCCGCCCAGGGACCGGACCATACACGGATAATTTGACGGCTCGTGTTCCTTGGGGTAGTGCCAACTTGCATTTCAAATCCTAAAAGAGGCTAAGGAGTTTATATGACCACCTTTAGAGACCATGTTCAAGTCCACTAGCCGTGAAGTTATCCGTGAACTTGAGGCACTGAGTTGCCAAACTTGGGACAACCTTGATTGTTTGGCTAAGGCTTGTCCCTTTTTGATTGGCTCCTTATCAAGGACCTTCACCCAACATCAACTAGGGTCATTTAGCCTAAATTATAACGCGTTCCTTGTTGTTGACTTAAACCAATCATTCAACCAAGACATAAAACCACGACACACCACGTAAGCACATACAAACTTATAGATGGCTAGTCTTCGGACGTCTTGGTCGTCCCTTGATGTTTGACTTAAAACTCAACCGGAATAACTTAAAAAATCATAAACACATTAATTGAGACATTCATAAGCTTTTAAAGCACTAGTGAATCTCTAGCTCAACCTAGTTCATTACGAGGGTCGTTCCACATCCTTTTTCTTTTATCCATGCACAAGTTTCATTGCAACATTTCTTTTCTTCTTTTGTTTTTTCTCTCTTCGTTTGGATGTGTTTGATTTTTTTTTCAACACAATACTCAAGGGTAATTTTTTCACAAACTTCTTGAGCTTCTTCCTTTTCACCAGACCCCTTACTTAGGCTTTTGGCCTCAGTTGACTTTTTAAACAAATCAATGCTTCATGAAGGTTTTAGGTTTGGAGGAATGAGGAAAAATGTGTTCATGTTTCATCCAAAGAAAAGGTTAGAATCAAATGGTGCCAAGCTAGGTTCCACTCTCCCAAGGTGGTCACAATGAGGTATAAAAGAAATTTGTTTCATTCTCCAAAACTTGTGCATAAGATATCTCTATCATTCTCCTACATTAGTTATTTGGACCAATGGAGAAAGTTATTGGTATCAACAAGCACATATTTCAACAAAATCTCAACACACGAATCATTAAACAGAATCACCAATCAAGATTCTACAATTTTTTCTCACGTGAAACATCATGAAAATACTCAATTCAACAATCGGCTATTGACATTAAGATGCTAAGAGTTCACACATGACTTCTCAAACTCAAATTTTGCCTTATTGGACTTGAACAAACATATTGTTCAATCAAGATAACTATTCAAGTCGTCGATATTCATCACTACTGGTACTCAAATATGCAAGAGAACAACCACATTCACAAACAAAATAATCAATAGACGATTTTAATTCGAACAAAAAACCAACATTCAGATTAAAAACCAACAGTCACAATGATAGGCATCCAAAACACGATAAATACAATCCAATGGGGGGTAGGTATGAAGATACCTCACCTCGCCAAAAAAAACCTTACATTGTCCTCAATGCAAATACGAAGAATGTATCTAACAAGACAAACATGTAAGAATTCTTGAATAAAAATATTATAGTGGAAAAAACTTTTTAGTTCATGCCTAGTCGATGAGTAGTTGTCAAGTATGCCGAACGATTCGGTGAATCGCCCAGCTAGAGTAGGCTCGCCAAACCTTTTTGAATGACTCCCTACCGGTTGAGCAAAAAAGCAAGCTCAGTCGGCTTCACAGAATGATTTTGCAGTGCATCAAAAGTTCATGCATCTCACTAAGTTTCCAGGTCCCAAATTTGGCCTTAAAATGGGCGATACATTTGGGCGATCAAGAGGCTTGATTGGTGATGCAACGAAAGGGTCAGGCCACCGTCGATTTGTCATTATGTCAAAAATGAGAATTCTAACCTACACATTCAACAAACATTATTCAAATTTGACTAAAACTTAGGTTTCATCCAAGGTAGAGCCTTCTTTAACGTCTGGCAGGAATGGAAAATTATCTCAAGCATCTTTTAAAATAACCACTTCAATTACTAAGATATCAAGACATTCTCCAAAATAGAGCTTCAAGAATTGCCTATATTTTAAATGCTGACCCTTCTTTGCTTTCAAACTCAATCACCCCATCTGTGAATATTCGGGACTTTAAACAGGCCTGATGTCATGACCCCAAAAGTACCCCCTAGAAGTAAGGAAGAACCGTCGTTTCGTGACCGGGCGTACTTGACCCTTTGAGGTTTTGTTTAACCCCTTTAACTAGCGTTCATTGCATAAGACATTAAAAATAATGCAAAATTAAAGCTTTTCAAGGCATTTGATGTAAAAAGAAATCTTTTATAAATACTTAAAAAAATCTTATCGTCACAAGCCAAACTTAAGACACAACTTATAATATCTTAGGGACACGACCCTTTGCATTGAAATCAACACATAGTAACTCTAATCATAAGCAAACTAAGAAGATAGAAATTATGCCATCGAATATATGAGAACACACTTTGTCTTGAGAGGAACTTCCCCAAGCTTTTGTTTCTAAACTTCAACCTTCAAAATGCTTCCAATTTATACTTATAGTATAGAAAAGTATGGGGTTAGTATAATTAATGTACTAAGTATGGCATATGGAAAAACATGCGAAAAGGGACATTTTAGTAAAATAACATTTCATGCTAATTAATTATAACATTAATGAATTTAGAAACAAATTAACATAATAAGCATCATTTTACACTTAGAGAAAGACTCACATAATTCTTAAAACAAAAGACACTTTACAGTGAACTTATTAAAACTTAACAATAAGATTAAATGAACATTACTGTGAATGGTTTGAGCACTTATAGTGAAAGCCATACAGTGAATGGCACGGTCCAAGTTATATGAATTCGTTTTCCTTTGAAGCTTCCCTAACCAAAGGTTATCTTAAGATTCCCTAAGGTTGGCCAAGAAGGGATCATCCATACACCCCCTTCTAGGCACACCAAAGCGACCCTTAAGACCACCCAATCTTAGGATTACCTCATTCAAAATCAAATCCACGCCATTGGCTAACATATGCAACATACTCATGAATATATAGGCCATACTAAGTGTAATGTGAGAGTAGTATCCTATACTAGCACTCCCACCTAGTGATCCTAATGGTTCCTATTAACTCAAGAACTTCGCAATAATCATCCATAACATCACACCATAATGCTCATTCACACGGATTTCATGAAATTACTCTTGTCCCATAGTAGGTATAGGTCACACTAAGTGCAACGTGAGTATAGCATCCCATACTACTACTCCCACTTAGTGCTGCTAATGGTTACAATTTGGATTGAGCACTTAACGACATTCGTTCACAAAATCACTAATATACATTCTAACTTAGTTCAATCAATTCTTTTGTGGGAGTTAGTTTAATCACAAAGACCATTAGATTTAGAGATGGAATCCCGATACTAACCACTATCGGATGAGGGATCCTTACTTGCCTAGAGTAAGGTCATGCCTCTTAGATTTTACATGTATTTTCCAATAGCTACACCTATGTGGGCACATAGTTAAGGGATAAGGAGATTGCTACTAAGTTATTCATTCTCTATTAATGAGGAGTACTCATCTCAACAGGTACATTGAAAATACAACATCTCAAATCACGAAGTGTAATCCACCTCTCCTTCATATCCTCTCGGTTCTAGGCATAACTCCACACGGATTCTTAACAATATAAACTATAGGTCAAGGATAACTAGGGAATACCCCATCTCAACATACGAAGGGCATTCATCCTCAAACCTATCATAGGGAGCTCATTAGGAATAGTGAGATTGCTACTAGACACTTCATCTCAACTCACAAAGAGTGTCCACCCCAAGATTCCCCCTTTTCTCAACTTAGCATCATACATTCTTTTAAGTGTGAGTGTGTGTGTACATGTGAGAACACCTTACACATACACATCATTTCATTTACATTTCCTTCTATACATGCTTAGACCTTCTTTCATCACATCACACACTTTAAAATTCTTTACATAATAATTTAAGGCATCTTAAACATAATCCTTAACATACTTCTCATAACACACTTCATAAGACACTTAACAAGAATACATTTTTTAAGCATACTCCCTAGCCTATTTCACATAATAGCTTCATAAGGCACATTTAGCAAGAATAGCATCATCATCATCTTACTTGACATAACTAGCCTTCATGGACTCATTCTTAATAAACTATTAACTTCACATTCATACAATTCAAGTAAACACCGCCACCAAGAAGGTAGACCATACCACTCAAGAGCATTTCAAAATTAATGATAAACAACATAACCAACTTACCCTTTTAGTACAATATTTCATCACCTATAATATTTTATCAACATGTCATCATAATATAGTCCTTAGGGAAGTATCTAAACAACAATAACAACACAATAAAAATCAAAGCTCATTCTATACACAAAAATGCTCATTTAACCCATTTTTTAAGCCAACATTTGAAGAAAAGCTTTATCATGATTTCATTTTAGTTTTAACCTTTAAATCATCAACTAACATTATTAACATCATTATTTATTCATTCAAAATGTTTTGATGCAAGATCCATATTAAGAGTTGAAGATAGAAGAAACTACGGTTGAGAACCCATTTTGAAAATTCATTAGAAGAGACTCCTTGAATGGAAGAGAGTTCAAGGATAGATACCATACCTCACACTGAATAAATACCCATGATTTTTGATGAAGAAACAACCATCAACATCCCTCCTAGCATTTCTTGACTTCTAGCTTCCATGGAGACTTTGAGCGAGAATTCTAAGAGAGAGGGGCTTTGGATTTTAGGAAGAGTGGTCGAAATTAGATCTTAGGGTTTAGAACACTTTAGTATGCCTAATAAACACTAAAATTAACTTCTTAGGGTCAAAAAATACTTGGGGTGAATTTACCAAACACCCTAAGCCAAGGCAACAAACTTATAGCTTTTGGAAGTGGCCAATCGACGACCCAAACTACTGGGTATTGATGAGTCAACGGCCCGTGCTGCTGGGCGTCGATGGCATCAGAAGATCGTTCAAGGGAGGTTTGTACCTCACACCAAGTATGAAATGACGGCTCCAGTCGACAGGGCGTCGATGGACCTACGCGCTGTAGACCGCTCCGTCGATTGGGCAGTGTTTTTGGCATTTTTGTCGAATTCTTGGGCCCTTCATCTAGGGCCAATTGTGTGTACTATGTGGGGTCTTTCCTAGACATTAAACCCCAAACAAAGTCTCTAGGTCTTAGGAACATCTCATGCATTTTTCAAGCAAAACAAACACATAAAACTCACTCAAACACCTCAAGACACACAAGCGCTATCTAAGGCACACCTCATGAACGTTCATGGACGTTTGGCCTACAAACTTAACCAAACTTCACAAAATTCCTAAGAACACTAAAGTTATTCATTTTATATTCAAATTCTTTGAAAAATCAATCATGAGTCTCTAGTTCACCTTAGTTCGTTTTGGGGCGTTACATTAAACTCCACTTGTAATAACATTCGTCCTCGAATGAATGTTAAACTTTAATAACAAGAAGGACTCACTTAGCATCACATAAAAGAGAGCTCATATAACATAAGGATCACAATAACAGAAATTATGTTCATAATCAATATAATTGTCATGACCCGCATGTATACCCTAGAAGTTTGCGTGTCCTTAGGTCGTGGCACGGGGTACTTAAACTCTCAAAGGTCTTGTACAATACCTTTCGTATCGTTCATCGCATATACATAATGAAAAGTAGTTCAGAATTAAAACTTTTCACAAAAAATTAGAATATCTTTGATAACATCTTTCATTAGAAATAATAGGAAATACCAAGTCTCAATATCATCAAAGCTTAGATACGAGAATACATGGGATACAACCCATACATAAAAAATATAGAAATACTTAGTCTATTACAATATTTCAGTATAAAAGAAACCTGAGATAACTAAGTCCTTAAATCAAGAGAGGACATACTTCAACTTCACTTGAAGGATGCTATGATCCAAGCCTTTCTTGTCGATGCTCTTCACCTACCAACCACTATAGTTATAGAAATAATTATATGGAATTAGTACAAACACATGTACTAAGTATGGCATAATGCATAAAAAACAGGAAAATGGACATTTATTGGAAAGATGAATCTTTTGATTTAAATATCACAATAATAGCATAAGAACAACATTTACCACCGTAGAAACACATAAGAAATCACATAGACACTTTATCACAATTTTTGGAGAAAACTTACAGTGAACTAATACGCTATTACAGTGAACTAATTCACTTTTATAGTCAACTCCTTCACTGTATCAGTGAAGTAGCTTAACTTCACCTTACACACCTTCTATACTGTAACTCCCCCACTAAAAGCTATCATAAGACTCACTTAAGTAATACAAAGAGAGACCGCCCATACACCCTCTCTAAGAATGCCTAAATGATCCTCAAGACTACTTATAAGGAAACACATACATTTACACTGCACTAAAACACATAACATGTATAATACGACATTCTCCTTACCAAGTCTATCAAAAGACTTACTCAAGTACTCCTAGAAGAGAACGCCAATACACCCTCTTCAAGGTTACCTAAATAATCCTTAGGACTTCCTATGTTTAGATCATGCTTAAAGTATCAACCAACTTCCCTAACTAGAGTCATTCGCAAGACTTCCCTAGATAACACATGAAGAGATCATCCCTTATGCCCTCTTTGCACTTTAACTAGGAAATCCTTAAAGTCACTTAATAGGTACTCACTCTTTACATGTTTTATAACATAAGTCATTATTTCATTAGTTCATTAAGTGATTTTAATCACATAGAGGACATTCAAGTAATGGTCTTGGAGAAGACCTTGGGAGTCTCACTAACATCTTCAAATGCTAAGGGTGCAATGTCTAGGTAGCGTCCCATATAACCACCTAACTTCATAGACTTCTCAAATACTAGTAGGTATCCCATAAGATGAGACTAGGCAATAACTGACATCGACCATGGTAGGAAAGCATGGAATCCGGAGTTGTAACCAACTCCGATGGAGGGTGTTGTACTTTCCAATGGTAGAACTTGTACACACCCATGTAGGCACATGGTTAAGAAATATGAAGGGCATACTTTGTACTCTAGTCTCGTTCTTCACTAGAGCTACTTCACTTACCATAGTCACTCGGAGCTAGACTTTGTTCTCATAGAGTAATTTACATTAAAGGATCATACTATGAGGTTCCATATCTAGTTCATAAACTAATCATTTTCACCCTACCAAAGAGGTCCCATATGGATTCCTTACAATGGAAACGAAGATATCTTTATGACTTTGCTAAGGATGATATGATGTAGTTCAATCCAACCAACCTTAAGTCCACTTCTCATTACCAGAAGTAAACCATTATTACTTTTAACTTCAAGGTTCATAACCTTACCCCTAGGTTCAAGGTTACACATAAAGGACCTTCTTAGAACCATTTAAGGTACCATGTCATTAATACATACAATACTAAGAGGCTTTAGCATCCTAAGTCAAGACATCTCATATTCACATTCATGCATGTGTCAAGAAGAGGGACTTAAGTCAACCTCAACAAGACACATCATTACTTCACTTTATCACATATAGCACATCATATTCATGAAGCACATAGATACAACCTTCATAATCTTTAGGTCACCCTATACACTACTATAACATAATCAATATAGTCATCAAAGACTCAATAACCAAATAGGAAGAATCATGCACCAACACTAAGTCTACACACATAAAGACATATTAATAGTCTAACATAATCACTTAAAAACTTCAATAGAAGGACCACATACTTTCACATTACTTAACATGTAGGTATATGTGATCAAACATCACATAATCAACCACATAAATCATCACAATACTTTAAGTAGTTACCTACAAGGCCATATTTTCATGATACATAAAGTAACACTGACAAGGCCACATCAATCAGTGAACACCGCCACCATAAGTGGACCATACCAATCACAACATAATTAAAGATAAAAATTACATAAAATAAAGAGAACTAGGGCAGCGTACCACCAATACATTCTCTCCAATTCAATCCATGTCTAAATCATCCAATTCAATACCATGAGGCCCTTACCCATGGCCATGAACGTCAATTCAATACAAAAATCATAATACTCAATGATTCTAGGTCAATTCAATATAAATTTATCAATCTAAGACAGCCTATACATTAATTTAATATATTATTATATCATTCAATAGCCCATAGAAAACCACACTAGAATTCATAAATATTCAGACAATAACAAGTCAACCACAAAGTAGTTAAAATCTAGGCTTCATGAATTAGATGATTTAATAGGTTAATTAAGTTATAATCATTTAACTAAAATAAATATAATCAATATATAATGATTCAAAACCTTTAATGCAAGAACAAATGGATAGATCATAAAATTAGACAAGTTCATCTTAAGAAAACTTTAGAGATCTCTTTGAATTTTGGGATCCTTGATGAATAGAGTTTCAAGTATCAAAAAGCATACCTCAATGATGTTAATCCACGAAATTTATGAAGAGTTATCACTCAAATCTCCAATCCAAGCTCAACCTTGAGTTTCGGAATCAATGGAGTTCTAGAGAATTTCTTAGAGAATTTGGGTTTTGATTTTGAAAAATGAACTCATCTAGGTATTTAGGATTTATATAGATGTTTAGTACCCAAAATACCCTTAAGAAAACTCCCAAAATCTTATTTTGACGTGGGGTGAAATTAACAACTCATCCCTTCACTTTACAGTGAAGCATGTGAACTACATGCACAACCCACGATTAGCCATTGACGGGGCGTCAATCCTTTGAGGGGTCGTCCTGTCCTCCGTAGATTGGATCATTTCCTATAAAATGGGAGCTTATATCCCTAGTCTAAGTACCCATCGATTCCCTCCACCTACAGGGCATCGACCAGGCCACTGGCCGTCGTTTGCTATCCGTATGTTGGACTGCCTTGGGCAGTTCTGGCCACCAACATGGGTCCTTCCTCAAGGACCCTTGGTTGGTCCTTCGAGACTTTGTCCTATACATTTTTAACCCAAATATAATCTTACTCAAGTTTAGGACCTTCCATATCAATTTCATCCAAAACAAACACGTAAAACTCGATGAAACATGCTTAGACACACAAGGTCGTTTCAATACAAACTTTTCGAACGTCATGGATGTTTGACCTCCAAACATCACGAAATTTTACGCGCTGCCTATATACACTATAATAAACCATTTAAGGACCTAAAAATCTCATGAATCAAACATAAACACATTTAAACACATATGATGCACATAGGTGACTTAGTCATCGAACGTCTTAGTCGTCCCTTGACATTTGATATATGATGCACCTAAATCTTTAGACACTTCCTCATAACCACATTATAAACCATTTTAGGACCTTATACCTTCATGACAACAATTTTAGGCTCTAGTTCACCTAAGTCATTTTTGAGGTATTAAAATAACTCAACATAAGAACCATATCAATTTCAACATAACAACTATAGCAACCTACCAAGTTCAATAGTTCATATTAACATAAGCATGCCAAAACCCTTACCAATAATCCCATCCCAAGTATACATGTGCAATGATTATTTGAAGTATCATAACCCCACACAATCAAGTAAACAAGATATAAGATCATAAGTAATGCTTGGCTTCATACATGTTCATGAAAATAGAACATCATAGTAATTTCTACATATAGAATCTTAGACAAACACATGTTCGTGAAAACAGTCAACAACATATAATAGCATCATCATGTAAAATCAACATCATATAATAGCATCATCATGTAAATTCAACATCATATACTTAATAATAAAATCATAGATAAGACCATATCCTCGGACCCCCTTTAGAGTTAACTTGTACAGTTTCTAGATAGGGTCTCATACCAATATCCTAAGTATACCCCTAAAGTCATCCTAATCAATGTCTATATTCATTTATCTTTAGTCGTTCATTTTACTTTTCGGAACACTTGCCTTAACCGAGATAGACCATAAGAGATAAATGTGGAATCTGGTGTCATGAAACCCTACACCGAAAGAAGGTGGTCTAGTTTCCAAAGTAGTACCAAAACATGAACATAGCATTTAGGTAGATCCACTAGCTAGTATTTTTTTGAGGGCCACATAGTTCAAGAACTAGGAGAAATTTTTGAGACCCTATTTATGCCATTTGGCATTTTAATCCCTATTTCGTGAGTACACTAGAAAACCTACCTACCCTAATTGGGAAGGGACACTCCTCACTACTATTTCACTAAGTGCTACGCTGGAGTCCCTTTTAGAAATGTCTTTAAGTTAACCTTTAACAATCATAAATTAGTTTAGGTCATAAGAGAATAACCCCTTGTATAGTCATAGTCATTAGCACAATACGAATTGCATGAGAATGTCCTTTCATTACAACCCTCATATGTGAGATTCACACATTATCATAATCATGTCATAGAAAGGCACATAGGTTATTCACAACCAACCTTATATCATTACACCTTAATCATACTCACAATTCAAATAATCAAGACATTTCAATTGCATTATCATACAAACACCTAGTTACTCTAATGAAAAGATATGCTTTAGTTGAAATTCATCATCAAGTACAAGTCATCACAATTGAAGTAAAGGTTCAAGATCCCAAATTCTTAGGAATTCTCCTTCAAAAGCCTCCATCATTGGTAATACCATCAGCTAGCCAATTCATCCATCAGATGATGTAATAAAATCATTATAGCAGTAATTAACACAAGAACTATGTCAATTGCATCAACACTAATCAATTCAACATGAATTCATAACCAAAGGGTTTAACGAATAAGGGTCAATTCATCATCTCTTCACATACTAGGTTTAACATCAAGAAATAACATAATTAATCAATAATGCAACATAATATAACCATAATAACCAATATAAATAAATAAAAATACCATTTAAAAGATCAATTTTGGATTAGAAAGAAACCCATGTTAATATCATCTTTTTGAAACAAATTTGAAAGAACCCTTTGGGGAAAGGAGTCGGAAAGAAGAAGAGTTCACATACCTTGTTAATCCTTGACGATTGATAGAAATAAGGTGATGTTTTTGAAACCGTAAGACCATTGACGTTGGTCGTCTATGGAGTCTCTTTCGGTGAGAGATAGAGTAGAGAGAAGGAAAAGAGATTTGAGTTTGGAATTGAGTGAGTTAGGTCAGTTTAATTAGACTTAGGTCTTTATATAGGTCCTTAATTAACTTAATTAAATCTGCCCTAGATCTTACCCAACTAACCAACTAATTAATTAAAACAACCCACTTAAAATCAAAATGCAAAAAATAGACCTGAACTATGAGACCCCGACCTATGGTCCGTAGGTCAGTCGACGACCCCTGCACCCACCGTCCTGCACAACTGTCGTTTGTATCAAAGACCTAGTTTTTGGACCAGTCTAGGATTTTGTCTAAGTTTGGGACTATAGGGAAATCTACTCCTTGTCACACAGACAACGCCTAGTCGATTAGGTTTGTAGGTAGCCACTGCCAACACAACCCTTTTGGGGTCAAATTGAAGGGTCCTCATCAAGGACCTTTACGGTGGTTCTTGGGGATTCATAACTGTACGTTTCAACCCTAAACATACTCTAAAACTTGTTTGATACCTTTCCACAAATTTTCATCAAATTTTTACTCCTACAACCCCAGCAAATACGCAAAGTCACATTACCACCTCTTTCACTAATTTCCGGATGTCATGGACGTTTCTTGACATCTTTACTCTAAAACAAATTAAATGGTTTATAAACATTATTTTAGGTCTTATAATAGTTTTTCAATTCTTAGATACTCATGTGAGGATCTAGATTAGGTCTTGGAGTTTTAGATTGTTACATTATACCCTCCCCTCTTTGGAACATTCAACCCCGAATGATACTAAAATCCTTTGGAAAGAGAAAGGATACACTCAATACTAGTATACCAACCAACAACATATAAAAATCAATGTGTTACAACTCAAAGGAGTGCTTCACAACTCCATTCAACACATAATGATGGCATTTACACATAGCAACTCAAAACATCAATTACCACCTATAAGAGCTCAACATCTCAACATGAGGAATTTCCTTCTCAACCACAACATGAGCTCAACACAACATAAAGAGTCACTTGTGCAAAAACTCCATTCAAAACACGTCACCATACTCAATATCATTTCATGAAGGCAAAAACATACCAAATACAGAAATAAGTGCCAATCAAGCAAAAGAGCTTTTTTCCATAAAAACTCATTTAAGAAAAAACTTTTACCACAAATATGCATACCTTTGCAAAACTAGCCAAATTCAAATTTACTCATTATATTCATTATTAATATGATCAAATAACCTTAATTAGCAAAGAGTTGAGTATAAGAGGACTTCATGTCGGCCTCGGCCTCCCATGTTTCTCTCTCAACTAGGTGGTTTCTCCATAAAACTTATCCGGAGGCCATCTCTTTGTTCCTCAATTTCTTTACTTGACGATTAAGGATTTCCACCTGAACTTCTTCATAGGAGAGGTTCTCATATACACCTAGACCCTCAATTGGAAAAATAGACTCGAGGCCACCAATACACTTCTTAAGCATGGAGACATGGAATATCGGGTGAACCAAAGCTAGGTCACTAGGTAATCTCAACTCATATGCAACCTTACCAACCCTTTGCAAAATTTCATAGGGACCCACATAGCGAGAACTAAGTTTCCCTTTCTTGCCAAATCTGTAATGACCCAAAGTACACCCTAGTCGTTACTGGTGTCATTGTCCTCGAAAAAGAATAAGACAAACCTCTTACCATTCTCATAGCATTCATAACTCAAAAGCGCGGAAAAATCAAAACTTTTGCCTACATAGCAAGGAGGTTTACATACACCTCTACACAGGAAACATACATAGGCTCCTCGCAATAGACAACTTAAAATGCATAGGAATTTAGTCTAATACTTTGTCTCATACCAACCATCTAAACCAAGTCAAACAGTATATGCAAAGCTCTTATACAAATCCGAAATTGCTACATAGAGCTTACATCAATATCTTCAACAATAAGAAATAAATGAATTTTTATTAGAGAATACTAGTACTACTAACACAAAGTGTGTGGTAGCATCCTTGAACTAGAGCGCATACCAAAACATGGAGAGTCTAGTTCAAGCCTTTTTGTTTTAGCCTCAATGATACCTCAATAGACCGAACCTACAATGTTAGGGAAAAAGGAAAGAGATATGGGTTAGTACATAACACATGTACTAAGTATGGTCCCTACGCATAAAAATAGTTAATGCATGAGAAAAGGAACAATTCAGTCAAAACTATGCACGATGACCAACAATTCAACACATACACATATAATGAACATCATAATCATATCAACATAAAAGTAACTCAAGCAACATTTTTGCTATGCAATGAATAAAGCCCCATAACCCTATTCAAAGCTAAGTATCACATTAAGCAACACACTTCATACTTGCAACATATTCTCATATATAACATGCTTCATACATCACTACTAATCATAACTTATCAACGTAATCATAATCATAATCTTAATCATAAAAGAACACTACTAAAATAATCCTATAGGCTCCCACATGTGCAATGTTTAAGAGAAGTCACATGCCCTGCCTCACACTATGTAGTAACCATTAAGACAACCCTAATAAGAGTTCAAATACATGACTTGTCCATATTTACTTTAGGTTAGGGAAATAAGTACATTAACCGACATGAGACCATGTGAGCTACAAGGAATCTGATGTTCTACTCCCATATAAAAAGAGAGGGTTAACTATTTCCTAAGGTGCAACATTTAGTACGTTTCTATCTAGGTGGATCCACTAAGCTTGATTCCTATGTGGGAACATAGTTAAGGGGCTAGGAGATTGTTTCTAGAAACCTTGACTTACTAACTTGGAGATTTCCATCTCATGATACAACACATGATTCAGGGATCCGGATTTACTAACATAAGGAACCCATGTGGGAGGCCGGAATTACTAACCTGAGACCTCCTCTTCTTTACATGCCCTTTTGGTGATAAGAAATTATTCCCTTTAGTAATCATCTTATGAGATCTTACAAGTTCACATTAGTCTCTTCTAGACCCTTATGTAAAGATCCTATCACAATATCTCATAGGTGATCACAAGTGAGAACTATTGTTTCACTTTGGATACATTATCATAATCATGAGAAACTACATTCAATCATATAATAATCATATCACAACATAATTACATACGTCATAGACAATTTATGAATCAAGGATTAGGGATTCGTATCACCAACATCACAACAACACAATTAGCTATATCATCATTATCACATAGGTATTTTTCACCTTGCATAATTGAGATAAAAGGAAAATCAAGATAATACGTCATTACCCTTCTTAGGAATTCATAGTTCAATACCCAAGAACTCACAATCAACATATGAAATAGGGCAATTCATGAATTATTAACATAACTAAAATCAAAGTAAATATTTGACATGTTCATCACCCTCATCAATTCAGGTTAACCAATCAAAGAAATTAGGGATTTGGGGGAAAGACATGGGTCAAGGGAAAGATCATATGGATTCGTCCATTAATCATTAATTTACACTTAATAAACATTAATTCATCATAATTCATTACAATTGATTCACAATTTCATTTTCAAAAGAAGACCAATGTGAGGAGAAAAACCCTTGTATTGGGGGATTTAGAAATCATCTTTTGAAGGACCTCTTGGGGAAAGGATTCCAAGAGAGAAAGAAACCATACCTTATAGATGAGAAAGCCACGAAATTGGGTAGAATAACTTGAAGGATTGATATTCTTCTTGGATCTCTAAATGTCTTTAATGGAGGCTTGGAGGAATATAGAAATTGGGGGAGAGAGATTTTTGAGTTTTAATTTTTGGGACTTGATTTGACTGATAAAATGGACCTATCACTGACCCAAAGACATTATATAGACACCCATTAAATTACCCAAAAGACCTCTCACTTAAATGGGTTTATTTGTGAAGTCAAAACACACAAAATATGACTTTTACGATATCTGGGAAGTAGGTGCGCGTCGCGAGGCATATTCCCCAATTTCTTTGAAAATTTTTTATGTGAGGCAGCAGGATTCGTGGCAGCCCTGCATCGTGAGGCCAACTTCAGATTCCCTCGTGATGGCTGTGAGACACGCAACTGCCTTGGCACCTTGGTCGCGCAACTTCGAGTCCTCGCCAAGGACCCTTCCAGTGGTCAAAGTCTTTATTACAAGTTTTGGACTCAATATGACCCTTCAACCTTCACAAAACATAGGGACGTCAACTAATTAAATTTCGTTAGTTTCCAAACATTAAGGATTTTCTTTAATCTTATTGCTATAATACTTCTCAAACAAGTTATTTATTTATTTAGGTCCAAAACCATCATTACTAAACATATAAGGCTCTAGTATAGGTCATGGAATTCACAGGGTGTTACAAAATCTTATTACCCATGTAACATTACGGAATATCATATGTCTAATGAAGAGCCAGTACGCCCTTAGGATACCCTATTAGGGGTAAATAGGCACCCCAATTGCCAATATTGAGAAATATTGGGCATAGTATAGAAAAATTGGCTAAGGGATATTAGCCAATTTTCTTATATACGAAAAAGAAATATACTTTTTGGGTTGTCATACCCCAATCCAAGATTTATGTTCAATAAATGTACCTGCAAGGAAGACCCTAAGATAAAATTCAATATTCAACCATATCAACCATACCACCACATAAAGTACTAGGCATCCAAGTGTCAAGCCTAGTACCATAGCACATGATTATTTAAAATGATCGTGTAGGTTAAGCAATGACAAAGGACATAGTGAGGGTCCTTGAGACAATAAGTAAACATTCTCAAATGAATCATAAATAATAGTTAGTTATAAAAGTACAACAAACCCATGTGCAAGCACATGAGCAAGACATGTGAAGAAGCTGCCAAAGGAGGGGACCACCCTAACCGAATTCGGTTAGGGTAGTTAGGGGAGAAAACATTCACAAGGGACCACTCCATGTGGGGCCTAACCTACCTCCAAATTCTACACTCTAAACTACTTCTCTAAATAACTAAATAACCTAGTACTAACCGAATCGTACCCATTAGTGCACCCGACAACCTAGGACCAAAACTGGGTTGACACTAGCCTAATACTAGTTAAAGAGACAACCTAGTACCTAACCTAGGATGGTCCAAAAGGTTAGTTAAAGTCCTTAAAACTTAGGGGTACTTTAGTAATTCCCCTTGGTTACCTAATTAATTAATTTAGAAAATTAATTAATTAATTTAAAAGGGATAAAAATGAAAATAAAAAGGAAATTTTCAGATTTCGATTAAGACAAGAAAGGGAAAACCTAGTACCTAACCTAGGATTGTCCAAAGAGTTAGGTAAGATCCTAACGACTTAAGGGTACTTTAGTAATTACCCTAGTCTTCTTAATGAATTAATTTATCAACTTAATTAAATAATTTAAAGGGGCAAAACCGAAATCACAAATTAATTTCCAGATTTTGGTTAAGACAAGAAAAGACAACCTAGTACCTAACCTAGGATGGTCCAAAGGATTAGTTATGGTTATACCGACTTAAGGATACCTTAGTAATTACCCTAGGTCATTTTTAATTAAATTAGACATTTAATTAATTAAATTAAAGGGTTCAAATCGAAATTCTTATGCTAACCTAATACAATTCAAGAAACATCTTAGTACTTAACCTAGGATGGTCCTAAAGAGGTTGAATATGGTTCCAATGACTTAGGGGTACTTTAATACTTACCATAGTACCTAAACTAATTAAATTAAGGATTTAATTAATCAAAATAAGGTCAAAATGTTTACCAAAACCATAGTCAACACCAAAATTCCAGATTCTGGGTCAAGTCAACATTCTCCTATGTTTAGTCAACTTAGGAGGGACTTTTTAGTAATTAGTTAATTAATTTATTTAAGTAACTTATTAAACCCTAAGTTTAATGAGTCAATATCAGTTCTTAAACCTAAAAATCACGTTAAAACTCATAGACAAAAAGGACGCAAAAACAGTAAACAACGAACGCAAGAAAAAGGCAGAAAATTAATCGATTTCTCTAGGGCGGTTTCAAGGTTTCTTCAGTCTTCGTAGATTAAGTTCTATATAAGGTATGTATTTCTCTCATGGAATTCTTTCTCTAAAAGAAATTTATTTCGATTGATTCAAAGATCTTGAAAACTAGGATTGTTTCCCGTCGTTCTTGTCGATCTCTTTTCCCTAGTATCCTTGTTACGACTACAATGTTGAATAGGTTAGAGATCATGTTTTTGGTATGTGGTGCTGGATGATTTTATGAGTAATGTTCTTTATTTATAAATGTCTATTAACTTATTAAGTTGTGGTTGTATAAAGTTAAATGCTTACAACGTGATTCATGAATCGCTGATGTGTTAGAAACACCCGTAATTATTTAAGTGTTCATGTGTTTGTCCAAATGTTGTATTGTTGTATTGTGACTTTATGAAGATGTTAAAGTCATCAAATGTTAATATTATGATGTCCAGTATGTCTTAAAAACGTTTTTCTAAAGTCGTGAACTAAGATTGGCTTAACAAGGCAACTATGAAATCATATCTTGAATGAATTGGCTATCTGGTTCCAATAAAATTGCTAACTCTATTTGTCAAAATGAATATATGCTAATGGCTAGAAAATTAAGTATATGATTAAAACATATGGCAAATTAAATATGAACATACGTAAATTGGCTTATGCCTATAAGAATGAATTTGCTAGTCTAACATCCCAAATCTTGAGCCAATACTAATCATATACTAAATCTTGTGTAATTAGAGTATCAAATGATAATTTAAACACTTCTAAAGTAATATCAATGAATCCATAACAAAAGGCCTGACATTCATTGGGACAACTCCCAACATGCCCACAAGAATGAACTACGAACACATGAAACTCATTGAATGAAGTGCTTATCGTCCATAAATGATGATATGAAGCTACTACACTAAAGTAAGTAAGTAACGTGATTTATAACATAACTAAAGGGGGTCTAAATTAAGTAAGTGACCAGAATGGGGTGTTAAAGACTAACTTATACCTAAGCTACTATATTAAAGAATGCTCACGTACGAAGGTGTTAGATCATGTGAGACCAGTCTCATTAACACCAAAGGATGATATGTAAGGAGAATTCACATTCATCAATGTAAAGTAAGGATGACCAGTCATCAATAGAGTAAGTAATCTCAATCTAGAAACAAGCTTCCATAATGCTTGAGTCAACTCTAAAAATATAAAGAAGATAATGAAAGTAAGACAAGTTGTATCTACGCCCAGAATCAATGTCCCTTAATGTAAATTCCAAGAGAGCATATATATGTTATACGATGAACAAATAATGAAAGGTGAGTAAAGATGAAATGAAAAGATGTTAAGAATGAACAGGGTGGTACGACAATATGAGGCTAGTGCAAGTGAGACAAGTTGTACCTACGCCAATATAAGGTCACCAAAAAGTACTCACCTAAGAGAGTGTTGAATATTAAGAGACAAGTCTCAATCAAACACTATATGTAAGTGTAAGGACAATTCACACTTAATACGTAAAGAAGAGATGAGAAATAATCTAATGAGCAATGATGCCCTCATGTTAGAAGCCAACTTCTATGATGTATGAGATGATTATAATGGAAATTTATACTGAGCACGGATAGTCTAGCTATGAGTCACGATTCCTTCTTTCGGGAAGGCATAGGTTCCTATAAATCTCATGAGATTAGAATGTCCATTTAGGCGGGTATGGGTCCCCTGATATCACCTAGTGTTTGAACCTATGCTGCCAACATAGGGTTTTAGCAGGGTTCAATTCCCTATATACGCTAACAAGTTTTGGTTTCAGTTTGGCCTGTGATTCCATCTCTTTTTGATGTGGGGTAGATACTGGATTTCATGAGCTCACGTGATCTAAGTCGGTTAAAGCTGAAGTTCTTCAAAGTATGAAAGATAAATAAATGAATGATACTGAAGGTGTTTGTTCAAGACAATCAGGAGGTGAAATAAGATTCAAGTAATGACATTAGGGCATTCTTGGTCACTGCACTTCATGATCTTGATGAGAGTCTTCAACTTCATCCTAGGAATAGCTGGTGTTTACATCATCCTACGAATGAATGAAATGAATAATGTGAAGAAAAAATGAACGAATGAAGCATACTCTATGTTTGCTAAAGAAGGCCATCGGGTTGTAGTCCCATACGTTTGGCCCTCACTTGAGATATATTAATGCTCATCCACAATTCCAAGGTCTCGTATATATGAAATGTATAATATATAAAACATGAAGCTGTTAACTAAATAACATAAAAATTACCTAACACGAAAGTAATGAAAACAGTGGATTGATCAATAGAGAATGGATAATGGCTTTTGAAATGTAAGGAATATATAGTGTAATGAATGACTTGCTATAAGAATAGTCAAAGCATGTCCAATGAAGTTTACAATAAGTATAGTGCATAGATAATAATGAATCTTTATGTGATAAAAATGAACAGAGCCAAATAAAATTGGCTTATAATGACTTTCTTTATTAGGAAAATATCAAAGACAATAATGAATTCAAATATGCTTATCAAAAATGATTAACTAATTTATTTAGGCAAAGAAGATTGGATTATAAAGAACTCATATTCAAAGTAAGCAAGCACATAAGCTCTAATTATATGCCCTAAGAATTATGCACATTATGCAATCAACTAAAGAATGAGTGTAGTCAATAAGTATTGACTTATTCATGCTCCAAATTGCAGTTTATTCATTTTCTTAATCTCTTGAATCACTTACTTGATTCATAGTGGGTATGGGAACACAATGAATCATTGCAGTTATAAGTAAAACATAGGACCAAAGGAATATTGAACTACACAACAAGAAGAAAAAAAGATTGAAAAATAATTTAAGTGTACAAAAAGGAGCTCTCGGCCTAAGAGGATAAGAATCTCAAATCTTCGCCCGAGTTGTTCTAAAATTATGTTGATGATAATAATGTTTTGTAATCATATAGAAAATGAGTAGTTTTCTTTGAATGCATTAAAATACATCATATTCATACCACAATTCACAACTAATGATTTAGGACAGTCTAGTGACTAGGCTTTCCACAAAAAGCATGTTGTTTAGGAAGAACTTTCTTTGATCATGAATAGACCTTATGTGTATTTGTTCATACACCCATACTTAGTACAAGTGGTGTACTAACCCCTACTATTTACTTTTTTATAGATGCAGGTTAAGGGATAGATTGACGACTCTTGCAACGATTTGGACATCGGCGTTTCTCCTGACCATTTGGTAGGTCCTGTTAATTTTGAGGATGTTATAGTAGTCTAGCATAAGTTTTAGAAAAAGCTAGTGGATGTTGTCCCTATAATTTCTTTCGTACTTTCATTTCAAAGATTTTGCAATAAGGTCGTGTTTGGCAAACGTATTTATGATATATTTTATTCTGTTTCAAATTGATTCTTATGATAGATGGTTGTTACATTTATGTTGAGCTTAGTATATGATGAATTCATGAAATAACTATATGAATTATATGTATACTTCATATGTTTAAAAGATTTAAATTTAATGCTAAAAATAACAATATGAATGTGATGAATGCAAGATGAGGCTTGTCTGGGACCTTTGAGAGGTCAACAACGCGGTTGTGATCCAGATTCTTGAATCCGGGTCGTGACAAATTTTGATATCAGAGCATGACGTTGAATTACCTAGGATCTAAAGCTCAACATAACCAAGTTACGTAGTTTCTAACTTATAGTTGTGAAGCGCGCCACAATCATGACTTAGAGACTACACGATTATAGGAAATTTTCCCTTATTATACTCTTTATCGTGCTATCTAGTGCTTTGACACTTTGTGTCATTATAAGTATCTAACTTCCTTCTTGTGTGAACGCGTAGAAGAATACACACAAGAATTAGGTTGGCCAACTGGTCTAAGGCGCCAGGCTCAAGATCTAGCCTTCCCAAGAATGGGACATAATGGAAATGACCAACGTGGACGAGAGATGTGTGGTGAGTGTGATTGTTCACATTGAGGTGAATGCATGGTAATGCTAAAAATCCTGCTATGAGTATTGATGAGGAGGAGAAGGATAAGTTGGTTGTATACCAACTCAAGAATATGGCTTAGACATGGATTTTCTTCATAAGTGTTATGCTATAATAGACTATGGAAACAGGATAGTAAGGCTTCAGTTTCCAAATGAGTTGGGTTAAAATGAGAAGGAAAATCCTTATGATGTAGCCGAACCCCCCATGAGAAATCGGTTCTATGCGTTGAAAGGAATAGAGCAACAATAGAAGTCCGCGGATGTGGATAATTGTAACTTGCCTATCTTCTCATTTCTTGTTTATACATTATTAGATCCAGGATCTACCTTTTGTATGGTTACTACTTTTGTGGCTAATCGATTTGACTTACTTCCTGAGATCTTACATGAATTGTTTCTAGTTAGTACTCCCATAGGAGACAATATTAAGTCCGAAGGGGTATGTAGAGAAGTAGATGGCATAGTGGCAAGTCTCTTTCAAATTAAGTTGGGCGTCATTAGGTTCAAATCTAAGGCCAACAAGATGTTATCTAAGAGGTTAGATATACTCTTCCTAAGTCTGGTTTATGTTTAAGAAACTCTATGTTTAAGTGCTTTAGTGGATTTGGTGTGGTAAGTCCCTAATCGTATATCTTATAATAGCACTATGTTAGTTAAAATGAAGTTATGCTGCATTTTATGTTTCTTTTTTTGTGTAGCATAGTCATGCTTTCTGTGTCGCATGATTTGTGATGTGCAATAAGTTAAGTGTGATTGAGAAGGAAATTCCTCAATCTCAAATATGAAGCTTCAGATAAGCTTGAAGGTTATGCATCATCCAAATAAGTGTGAATATGATATTCACAAAAGAGAAACGTTTAAGCATGATAGAGAAACTTTCGAAAATCACCCTCTTTGTTTAAATGACGTATTAGTGTCATTCGGGGACGAATGTTCCTGGGGGGGGATAATATAACATTCCGGAAAATCATATGTATAATGAAGAGCCAGTATGCCCTTAAGATAGCCTATTAGGGGTACATAGGCACCCCAATGCCCAACATTGAGAAATATTGGGCATAGTATAGAAAATTTGGCTAAGGGATATTATCCAATTTTCTATATACAAAAAAAGAAATTTACTTTTTGGGTGGTGATACCCCAATCCAAGATTTATGTTCAAAAAATGTACATGCAAGTAAGACCCTAAGCTAAAAGTCAATATTCAACCATATCAACCATACCACCACACAAAGTACTAGGCATCCAAGTGTCAAGCCTAGTACCAAAGCACATCATCATTTAAAATGATCATGTAAATTAAGCAATGCCTAAGGACATAGTGAGGGTCCTTGGGACAATAAGTAAACATTCCCAAATAAACCATAAATAATAGTTAGTTAGAAAAGTACACCCAGCACATGTGCAAGACATGTGAAGAAGCTGCCAAAGGAGGACCACCCTAACTGAATTTGGTTAGGGTAGTTAGGGGGGAGAACGTGCACAAGGGACCACTCCATGTAAGGCCTAACCTTCCTACGAATCCTACACTCTTAACATACTGAACTAAATGATTAAATAACATAGGACCAACCTAATTGGACCCATTAGTGCACCCGACAACCTAGGACCAAAAACGGCTTGACACTAACCTAGTACTAGTTAAAGAGACAACCTAGTACCTAACCTAGGATGGTCCAAAAGGTTAGTTATGGTCCTAAAAACATAGGTGTAATTTATTAATTCCCCTTGGTTACCTAATTAATTAATTTAAAAGGGCTAAAACCTAAAATAAAAAGGAAATTTTCAGATTTTGGTTAAGAGAAGAAAGGGAAAACCTAGTACCTAACCTAGGATGGTCCAAAGAGTTAGTTAAGATCCTAAATACTTAAGGATACTTTAGTAATTACCCTAGGATACTTAATTATTTTATTTAGCAAGTTAATTAATTAATTTAAAGGGGCAAAATGGAAATCACAAAACAATTTCCAGATTTCTATTAAGACAAGAAAAACACAACCTAGTACCTAACCTAGGATGGTCCAAAGGATTAGTTATGGTTATAACGACTTAAGGGTACCTTGTAATTATCCTAGGTCACTTAATTAATTAAATTAGACATTTAACTAATTAAATTAGAGGTTTCAAACGGAAATTCTTATGGTAACCTAGAACAATTCAAGAAACATCCTAGTACTTAACCTAAGATGGTCCTAAAGGGGTTGATTATGGTTCGAATGACTTAGGGATACTTTAGTACTTACCATAGGCCCCGAAATTAATTAAATTAAGGATTTAATTAATTATAATAAAGGCAAAATGTTGACCAAAACCATAGTCAACACCAAAATTCCAGATTTTCGGTCAAGTCAACATTCTCCTCTGTTTAGTCAACTTAGGAGGGGCTTTTAAGTAATTAGCTGATTAATTTATTTAAGTAACTTATTAAGCCCTAAGTTTAATGATTAAAGATCTGTTCTTAAACCTAAAAATTACATTCAAACTCATAGAAAAAAAGGATGCACAAACAGTAAGCAATGAACGCAAGAAAAAGGCATAAAATTTATAGATTTCTCTAGGGCGATTTCAAGGTTTAGTTCAAGGTGGTATTCTTAGGTTAAGTTCTAAATAATGTATGGGTTTCTCTCCTGGAATTCTTTCTCCAAGAGAACTTTCTTTTGAATGATTCAAAGATCTTGAAAACTAGGGTTGTTTCCCGTCGTTCTTGTCGAACTCCTTTCCCTAGTATCCTTGTTATGATTTCAATGTTGAATAGGTTAGAGATAATGTTGTTGCTATGTGGTGATGGCTGATTTTATGTGTAATGTTCTTGAAATATAAATGTCTATTAAGTTATGAATTTGTGATCGTATGAAGTTAAATGCTTAAAACGTGAATCATGAATCGACGATGTGTTAGTTACACCCGTAATTGTTTGAGTGTTGATGTGTTTCTCCGAATGTTGTATTGCTGTTATTCTAACGTTATGAATATGTTAAAGTCATCAAATGTTAATATGATGCTGTCCAATATGTCTTAAAAATGTTTCTCTAAAGTCATGAACTAATATTGGCTTAACAAGGCCACTATGAAATCATATCTTGAATGAATTGGCTATCTGGTTCCAATAAAATTGGCTAAGTCTATTTTTCAAAATGAATATATGCTAATGGATTTCAAATTAAATATCAATATACATAAAATTGGCTTATGCCAATAAGAATGAGTTTGCTAGTCTAACATCCCAAATCTTGAGCCAATACTAATCATATGCTAAATCTTGTGTAATTAGAGTATCAAATGATAATATAAGCACTTCTAAAGTAATATAAATGAATCAATAACCAAGGGCATGACATTCATTGGGACAACTCCCAACATTATCCAGAAGAATGAACTATGAACACATGAAACTCATTGAATGAAGTGCTCAGCGTCCATAAACGGTGATATGAAGCTACTACACTAAATTAAGTAAGTAACGTGAGTTATAACATAACTAAAGGGGGTCTAAATTAAGTAAGTGACCAGAAAGGGTTGTTAAAAACTTCCTTATACCTAAGATACTATTTGATAAGAATACTCACGTATGAAGGTGTTACAATGTGTGAGACCAGTCTCACTAACACTAAAGGATGATATGTAAGGACAATTCACATTTCATCAATGTAAAGTAAGGATGACCAGTCATCAATAGAGTAAGTAATCTCAATCTAGAAACAAGCTTCCATAGTGCTTGAGTCAACTCTAAAAATATAAAGAAGATAATGAAAGTAAGACAAGTTGTACCTACGCCAATATAAGGTCACCAAAAAGTACTCACCTAAGAGAGTGTTGAATATTAAGAGACAAGTCTCAATCAAACTCTATATGTAAGTGTAATGACAATTCACACTTAATACGTAAAAAAGAGATGAGAAATCATCTAATGAGCAATGATGCTCTCATGTTAGAAGCCAACTTCTATGATGTATGAGATCAATGTAATGGAAATTTATACTGAGCACAGATAGTCAAGTTATGAGTCACGATTCCTTCTTTCGGGAAGGCATAGGGTCCTATAAATCTCATGAGATTGGACTGTCCGTTTAGGCGGGTACCGGTCTCCTGTATCTCCTAGTCTTAGAACCTATGCTGCCAACATAGGAATCTAGCAGGGTTCAATTCCCTATATATGCTAGTATGTTTTAGCTTCACAATTGCGGTGATTCCACCTCTTTTCTGTGTGGGGTAGACACTGGATTTTATGATCTCACACAATCTATGTCGGTTAAAGTTGAAGTTCCTTAAAGTATGAAAGAGAAAGAAATGAAAGATGCTGAAGGTGTTTGTGCAAGACAATCAGGAGGTGAAATCAGATTCAAGTAATGACATTAGCTCATTCTTGGTCATCACACTTCGTAATCGTGATGAGAGTCTTAAACTTCATCCTATGTATAGATTGTGTTTACATCAGCCTACGAATGAATGAAATGAATAATGTGAAGTACGGTTTGCTAAAGAAGGCCCTCGGGTTGAGGTCTCATATGTTGGGCCCTCACTTGAGATGTCTCTTCTACCTCTACAATTCATAGCTCTAATAGATATTAAATGTATAATATATAAATTATCAAATTGTTAACTAAATAACCCATCACTTCCCTAACATGAAATTAATGAAATCAATGGATTGATCAATAGAGAATGGAGAATGTCTTATGAAATGCAATGAATATATAGTGTAATGAATGACTTGCTATAAGAATAGTCAATGCATGTCCAATGAAGTTTACAATAAGTAAAGGGCATAACTAATAATGAATCTTCATGTCATAAAAATGAACAAAGCCAAATAAAATTGGCTTATAATAACCTCCTTTATTAGGAAAATATCAAAGACAATAATGAATTCAAATATGCTTATCCAAAATGATTAACTAATATATTTAGCCAATGAAGATTGGATTATAAAGAATTCATGCCCAAATTAAGCAAGATCTTAAGCTCTAATGATATGCCCCAAGAAATATGCACATTATGCAATCAGCTAAAGAATGAGTATAATAATCAAGTATTGACTTATAAATATATTCATTCCCCATATTGTAGTTAAGTCATTTCTTTAATCTCTTGAATTAGCAACTTGATTCATAGTGGGTATCGGACTACAATGAATCAGTGCACTTATAAGTAAAACATAGGACCAAAGGGGTTATTGAACTACACAACAAGAAGAAAAAAAGATTGAAAAATAATCTAAGTGTACAAAGAGGAGCTCTCGATCTAACAAGATCAAAATCTCAAATCTTCGACTGAGTTGTTCTAAAATTATATTGATGATACTAATGTCTTGTAATCAAATAGAACATGAGTTGTATCTTTTAAATGCATTAAAATACATCATATTCATACCATAATTCACAACTAACGATTTAGGAGAGTCTAGTGACTAGACTCTCCAGAAATAGCATGTTGTTTAAGAAGAGTTTTCTTTGATCATGAATATCCTGATGTGTATGTACACACCCATACTTAGTACAAGTAGTTTACTAACCCCTACTAATTACTATTTTATAGATGAATATTAAGGGATATATTGACGACTCTTGCACCGGTTTGGACATCGGTGTTTCTCCAGACCATTTGGTATGTCCTCTTAATTTCGAGGATGCTACAGTTTTAGTCTAGCCTAAGTTGTAGACAAAGATATTGGATGTTGTCCCTAGAATTTCTTTAGTACTTTCGTTTCGAAGCTTTTGTAGTAAGGTCGTGTTTGGCAAACATATTTATGATATATTCTTATTTTGTTTTGAATTGATTCTTATGATATATGGTTATTACATTTATGTTGATCTTAGTATATGATGAATTCATGAAATAAATATATGAAGTCTATGTATACTTCATACGTTTAAAAGTTTTAAATTTTCCGCTAATAATAACCATATGAATGTTATAAATGCAAGATGAGGCTTGTCTGCGACCTCTGAAGAGTCAATGACGCCGGTTGCGATGCAGATTCTAGAATCCGGGTCGTGACAACCTATTTCATGGGTGATATTTTCAAATACACTTTATCACCTTTTTCGAATTCAAGGTCTCTTCTCTTATTGTCTGCATAAGATTCTTGCTGACTATAGGATGTCTTCAATCTACTCCTTATCATATGAACTTTATCCAAAGCTTCATAGATAAACTTGGGACAAAAGAGTGAAAACTCATCGACCTCAAACCACCCAATTGGAGATTTATATATCCTACCATACAAAGCCTCAAAAGGAGAAATGGATATAGTGGAATGGTAACTATTGTTATAAGAGATCTCAACCAAGGGAAATTGTTTATCCCAACATCCCTTGAAATCTATTACACAAGCTCTAAGATATCCTCAAGGGTTTGAATAGTACGCTTCGCTTAACCATCCGTTTGGGGATGAAAATTGGTGTTTAACTTCACTTGCGTACCTAACCCTTTTTGAAATAAGTCCAAAATGGTGAAGTGAATTTGGTGCATTTATCCGAAATGATGGATAAAGGGATCCCATGAAGACTCACAATCTTGTTCATATAGATTCTTTCATACTCTTTCACTGAATAAGTAGACTTAACGGGGATAAAGTGGGTATATTTCGTTAACCTATCCACAACTACCCTTATAGTTTCATTTTGCCTTTGATTGTGAGGCAAACCCACTACGAAGTCCATATTAATGTCTTCCCACTTCCAAGTGGGAACTTGTATTTCTTGAAGTAAGCCACACGACTTTTGTTGCTCGTTTTTCATTTGTTGGAAATTTTGACACTTTGCAGCAAATTCCACTATGTCCCTTTTTAAGACATCCCACAAAAAATACTTCTCTAAAGTCATGATACATCATAGTAGAACCAGGATGAAGAGAATAACGAGAACCATGAGCTTCCTCAAGAATCCGGTTTCTGAAATTGTCAACATTGGGAACACACAACCTCTCTTGGTACCTTAAAACACTATCCCCACCAAGGAGAAGGACTCATTAAGCTTACCTAGAACCGATTCCTTTAACTCCATCAATGATGGATCGAGGTAATTCTTAGACTTCCCCTCTACCACCAAAGATTATTCGGAGTTATGATGGACCATAAAACTACTATTAGGAAAATCTTCCAATCTAACGCCCAAACGAGCCAACCTACGAACATATATCACTAGGTCTTTCTTGGATTTTTTTTACATGAGACACACTCCCCATGGTCATACGACTTAGACATCTCCAACCACATTAGCTCTGTCGGGGTGGTAGAAAACACTAATGTCATAATCTTTAAACAATTCCAACTACTTTTTTTTTGGAGATTTAATTTCTTTTTGAGTAAACAGATATTGAAGACATTTATGGTCGGTATACACATCAACATGAACACCATATAAGTAATGTCTTCATATCTTCAAAGAAAATACCACGGCCGCTAACTCAAGATCATGAGTTGGGTAGTTCTCCTCATGAACCTTCAGTTGCCTAGAGGCATAAGTTATAACCCTACCATTTTGCATAAGGACACAACCTAAACCTATTCGAGAAGCATCACAATAAACCAGAAAACCCTACGTACCCTCTGGTAAGGTAAAACCCATAACGGAGGTAAGCCTATCCTTCATTACTTGGAAATTTCTTTTACATGCCTCTGTCCACTCAAATTTCACATTCTTTTGAGTCAAAGTTTGAAAAGGAGATGCAATAGATGCAAAACAATCGATAAACCTTCTATAGTATCATGATAGACCCAAGAAACTTCTTATATCAGTTGGAGAGAAAGTTCTAGTCCAATGATAAACCATTTTCGTCTTTCTCAGTTCGACCTCTACACCCTCACTAAAGATGATATGACCAAGAAACGCAACCGATCTCAACCAAAATTCACATTTGCTATACTTGGCAAAAAGTTGGTGTTCCTTAAGGACTTGCAATACCACCCTCAAATGGTCCATATGCTCATCCTCACCCTTAGAATATACCAAGATGTCATCAGTGAAGACAACCATAAAAGCATCAAGGTAATTTCAGAACACTTTATTCATTAGGTTCATAAAATCCATTTGGGCATTTGTTAACCCGAATGACATACCTAGAAACTCGTAGTGGCCATACGTAGTCCAGAAAGCCGTTGCGGGGATATCTTAACCTCTCACCCTATGTTGGTGAAAACCTACCCTCTAATCAATTTTCAAAAAGTAACTCGCACCTTGGATTTGATCAAATAAATCATCAATCCTAGGGAGAGGATAATTGTTATTTATAATTACTATATTGAGTGGTCGGTAATTGATACACATCCTAAGGAACCCATCCTTCTTTTTCACAAGCAACACTGGACCACCCCATGATGAAATACTAGGCCGAATGAAGCCTTTGTTCTAGTAAATGTTTGAGTCAAGCCTTCAACTTTTTCAATTCGCCGGAGCCATCCAATAAGGAGAAATTTAAATGGGGTTCGTATCTAGTAGTAAGTCAATACAAAAATCAATTTCTCGTTCGGGAGGGATCCAGGAAGACCATTAGGAAAGACCTCCGAAAATTCCCTCACTACGTGGACAAATTTAATGGGAGGATTTTCGTAGTCTAAATCTTTGTCTCTTACAATATTGTACAAACACCCTTTAGATATTATCTTACAATCCTTTAGACAAGAAATGATACGAACTCTAGGAATAGAATTTCCCCCCTTCCACTCTAAGACGGGTTCATTAGAAATGTTGAAATGGAAAACTCTTGTTCTACAATCTATGGAAGAAAAACAATCAAGCAACCAGTTGATTCCCAAAATGACGTAAAAATCAATCATGTAAAGTTCTACAAATTCAGCATAGGTAACTCTATCGGGTAACATTATAGGACAATATCTATATCATAACACCTCTAAAAATACTTAGGTGAACTAGATCCTAACATTATTTTCATGTGGTTATAAGGCTAAAATTGTTTATAATGTTGTATTGAGGTAGTGGCAAAGAGCTTAGGTGAATTGGAATTCAAATGTCAAGGGACGACTACGACATTAGACGACTAGTCACCTATGTGCCTCATGTGTATTTATGTTCTTATATGTGTGTGTTATGAGATTATTATGTTCATATATAAGTTATAACGGTGTTTAATATGATTGTGTCATGTTTCATGAAGTTTGGAAGTCAAACATCCATGACGTTCGAAAGGTTTGTCTTGAAGCGACTTTGTGTATCTTGACATGTTTCATCGAGTTTTATGTCTTCGTTTTGGATGAAGTTGATACGGGAGGTACTAATCTTTTATACGATCATATTCGAGTTGAAAAAGTCTGGGTAAAAGTCACTAAGGACCATCCAAAGGTCCTTGAGGAAGGACAATTCAAAAAGTCAAAGACTGTCAAGACCAACCGCAATCGTCTTAGGCAAAGACAGTGGACGCCCCGTCGATGGTAGTCATTGGTAAAGGCATAGACTAGGTAGATCAAGCTCACAATGGCCGATCTCTGAACCAAATGACGGCCAGCCAGGACGGACCGTTTGTGCACAAAAGGTCTGTCGATGGCCAATCATTGGTGAGACTTGTCTTCTACGCAGTTCACTGTTAAGTTAAAGGGTGAATGGATAAATTCACCCAACGTCAAAATAAGAGTTTTGAAGATTACTTAGGGGTATTTTTGGTATATTTAAAATATATATAAGTCCTAAATACCTAGATGAATTCATTCTTCAAAATTAAAACCCAAAATTATTAAGAAATTCTCTAGAACTCCATTAAAGCCAAAACTCAAGGAAGAGCTTAGGTTGGAGATTTGAGTGGTTATTCTTCATCAATTTCGTGTATTAACATCATTTAGGTGTGGCTTTTAATCCTTGAAACTATATTCCTCAAGGATCCCGAAATTCAAAGAGATCTCTAAAGGTTTCCAAAGTTTTCTAAAGATGAACTTGTCCAAATTTATGATCTATCCATGGGTTCTTTAATTATTGGTTTTGAATCATTATATGTTGATTATATTTATGTAAATTAGATTATTTAACCTTTGAACCCATATAATTCATGAACCCTATATTTTGACTATTTTGTGGTTAATTTGATATTGTCTTAATGCTTATGAATTCTAGTGTAGTTTTCTATGGGCTATTGAATGATGTAATAATTGTACTGAATTAATATATAGGCTGCCTTAGATTGATAAATATATATATAGAATTGACTTAGATTCATTGAGTGTTATGATTATGCATTGAATCAATGAACACGGCCATGGGTAAGGGCCTATTGGTATTGAATTCGATGATTTAGCTAAGGATTGAAATCGACAGAATAGAATTGTGGTACTCTGCCCTAATTCTCTTTATTTTGTGTAACGTAGATCTAGAATTATGTTGTGATTGGTATTGTCCACTTATGGTGGCGGTGTTATGTAAATGATGTGGCCTTTCGGCGTTAATTTTTGTACTATGTTGATCATGGCCTTATTGCTTACTACTTGACATAATATTATTATTTGTGTAGTTTATTTATGTGCAGTATGATCATATCTATCTACATGTGAGTAATGTGAAAGTATGTGTTCTTCTATTGATATTAGGTGATCATATTAGACTCTGACTATATCATTATATGTGTAGTCCTAGAGTTGATGCATGATTATTCCTTCTTGGTTGTATGAGTCTATGATGGTTATATTGAAGATGTTATAGTAGTGCATAGGATGACTTAAAGATGATAATGGTTATTCCTATGTGCTTCTAGAATGATATTCTATATGCGATAAAGTGATACAAGATAGACTTGTGTCTCTTACTTGATACATGTATGAATGTAAATATGAGATGTCTTGACATAGAATGCTAAAGCCTGTTAGTCTTGTACGAACGAATGATACTTGGCCTTGAACATAGTGTGGAGGTCAACTTATGTGGAACCTTTGAGAAAGAAGGTTAAGAAAAGCTTGAAGTCTAAAGCCGTAATGGTATCCTTCTTCTGCGAGTGATGGATTTAGGAATGGTTGGCTTAAACGGCATGAAATAATTCTTAGGAAAGTCATTCAGCTATCCTCTTCTCCATTATAAGGTAGCCCTATGAGACCTCTTTGGTAGGATGAATATGATTGTGTGATGAACTAGATATGGAATCTCTTCATGTGATACTTAATGTTAATTACTCTATTAGAACAAAGGCTAGCACCGAGTGAGTATGATAAGGGAGGTAGCTCTAGATAAAAATGAGACTAGAGTGCAAAGTAAACCTTTCATATTCCTGAACTATGTGCCTACATGGGACGTGTACAAGTTCTACCATTGTCAAGCAGAACACCCTCCATTAGAGTACGTTACAAATCTGGATTCCATGTTTTCCTACCATGGTCTATTTTGGTTATTGCCTATTCTCATCATATAGGATACCTACTAGTATAGGAAAACTTCGATGATATTTAGGAGGTGGCATGGGACACTATCTACACATTGCACAATAGGCTTTGAAGATGTTAGTGAGAGTCCCTAGGTCTTCTCGAAGACCATTACTTGAATGTAATAACTTATGAAAGGAAGCATGTAAATGAATGAATACATAATCTAGAGTAAGGATAAGGATTTCCTAGTGAAAGTATGAAGGTGGCATAAAGGATGATCTCTTCATGTTTTACCTAGGGAAATCTTGAGAATGAGTCTACTTAGGAATGTTGAGTTTATAAGTAGGCATGATCTAATCTTAGGAAGTCTTAAGGATTATTTATGTTTTTTTGAAGAGGGTGTATCGGTGTTTTTTTCTAGAAGTACTTAAGTAAGTCGTTCGATAACCTTAGTGAGGTGAATGTCATATCATATATGTTACATTGTGTTAGGTGTATTGTAAAAGTGTATGTCTCATTATAGGTGATCTTAAGTATCATTTAGGTGTGCCTAGAGAGGGTCTATAGGTGGGCTTTCTTTGTCTTACTCAAGTGATTTTTAGGATAGCTTTTAGTGAGAAGATGACATGATAGAAAGCGTTAAATGTGAAGTAGAATAACTTCACTGTAACAGTGAAGAAACTGCGACTGTGATATGGGTTATCGTAATGTTACTCCAAAAATGTGATAAATTGTACTAATTACATGCTTTTATCTATATCTTAAGTGATTCATAGGTGAATTTGCTATTGGATGTGAAGGCTTTAATTATAGGATTGTTCAAGCAAGTTGAAGTATGTCCTCACTTGACTCGAGGGCAAAGGTGTCTTTAGAGTATCTTATTATTGAAGTATTGTAATAGATTTTATGGTTCATGTCAAACGTATATTCGTTAGTCTATGATTTGATGATATAAGGCTTAGTTCCTTTGATTATATATACAAGATATTTTGAAAGACTATTAGAATGTTTTTTGATAACTTTTAATTCCACACTACTTTTCATATATGTATATGTGATGAATAATGCGAAAGGGCTTGTATAAGACCTCCGAGAGGTCAAGTACGCCTGTTTCACTCCAAGAGTGCCATATCTTCTAGGGTATGCTCTTAGGATGTGACAAGATTGGTATCAAAGCATAGGTTATGAAAGTAGTCTTAGGAATCAAAGTCTCAGGAAGTCACGTCTAGTAGAGTCTCGACCATCGGTGTAAGTCGCAACAAATCTACGGGTGAGAGGCTATAGAACGATAGAGTTTCCCTTATTTTCTACTCCTATGTCATGTCAAAGAGTAAAATATTATGAGTGATCTTTTCATATGGTTTTCCTTATGTTTCTAAGAAGATGAATACGATGAGGACACTGGCTAGGAGAGTTGAGGAGGAAGATGTGAATGAGGAGATTCCTCCTCAAGTTTAACAAGTTGAGCAAGTAGTTCAAGGTGCTCAAGATTCTCAAGGTGCTATAGATGATCAAGTCCCTATTATGGAAGGAGGTAATGATGTTCCGGTGGTTACCCCGAAAATGACTTATGGGGATTTAAGGAGGCTTTATTTCTTTTAGCTCAAACCTTGACTACCCATGTGAATAGGGGTATTGAGCCTAGCGTGAATGTTGTAGAGAGCACTATGACATCTAGATTTAAAGATTTTGTGAGCATCAATCCTCATATCTTCTTAGCTCTAAGGTAGGAGAAGATCTCCAAGAGTTCCTAGATGGTGTGTATAAGGTGTTGAGTGCCATGGGGGTGACTTCTAGGGAGAAAATGGAGTTAGATTCATACCAATTGAGGGATGTTTCTCAAGTGTGGTATTCTCAATTTAAGGATAATAGGTCGGTTGAGTCAGGCCCTATTAAGTGGGAAGAATTTAAAGAAGCTTTTCTAGGAAAGTAATTTTCCCGTGAGAGGAGGGAGGTAAAGGTACAGGAGTTTATCAGTCTCAAGCAAGGCAATATGAGTGTAGAGGAGTACTCTTTGAAGTTCTTTATGTTTTCTAGATATGCGCCATCATTAGTGTATAATCCTAGGGATGAGATGAGTAGGTTTCTGATCGGGGTCGCCGACCTAGTAAGAGAAGAATGTTGTACAGCCATGATACATGATGATATGACCCTATCTAAACTCATGGCTTATGCTCAATCAATTGAGGAGTCTAAACTTGGTAGGGTTGCAAGAAACATGAAAAGGAGTGGCTCAAGTTATCAAAGTCAACCTAGGTTGAAGAAGAAGGTTTCAACTCTAGAAGAACCTAGGAGTGCTAAGGTGAAATTTTTGAAGGGAGGTGGTTCTGAAAATGGCAATCCTACGTGTACTACTTTTTGAAAGAGGCACTATGGGTAATACCTAATGGGTACCGGTAGTGTTTTTGGATGTGGTAAAAATGGACACGGAGTGAGGGATTGTCCTACTATAGATGGTAAGCAAGTTTCTCCTAATGTTCCTGTAACGACCTGTTTAGTCGTTTTGAGCAGCAGATTTTATTTCTGGAGAAACTGGCTGAGTCGACGGATCCCACGACGGACTGTCATGGGCACGACGGACCGTCGTGGGGGTCTCGTTCCAAAACACTTAGAATTCTGAAATTTGGGTACTGAAATCGACTCTCTGAACTTCGTAACGGAATGGCAGGACGGACCGTCG
>NC_028644.1:37032976-37040741 GCF_001406875.1 Solanum pennellii
TATTGCTTCTAGCTTGGACTGGATCTTCCTCTTCATGTCTTGATGCCTTGAGATTCCGGCATGGACTAGCTTTTTACTTATTTTAGCTTCTTAGATACTCTTAGATTAGTAATTTGAGGATAGATGTTCTTGTGGTGATGACTTCCAGGTTTTGGGAATAAATAGTATTGAGTTTTTATAAGTTATTTAATCGATTTTCATTAATGAGTTAAAGTCTTCCGCATTATATTTTGTTATTTATGGTTGAAATGTTGGGGTTTAGATTGGTTGGTTCGCTCACATAGTAGGTTAAGTGTGGGTGCCAGTCGCGGCCCGTTTTGGGTCGTGACTGTTCCGAAAGATGATGCTTCAAAGAAGATGTGTTCTTATGCACTCCGGACTAGAGGAGCAAAGCCGGAAAGGGGTGATTATGATGATGGTAAGTTCTTGTATTTGTTTGGTGTTATGAGTTCCTTCTAAGTGAGGGAGTATGGCTATTAGATGGCATAGTTGGGCATAGTAGTATGTTGCATGTGCATGGTGTTTAGGAGTCTTGTGGAATTGAATTTCATTGATTCCTTGCATTGTGTATTTTATGAAGCTATGATCATGTAGTAAAATCTGTTTATATGGTTTTATCTTGCATATTAGCATGTTTCTATCATCAATTTCCTAAAAGTTGCATTTATTAAAATCTTGGCATAATTCACTGTAAAATTGCCTGTTCACTGTAAGATTTTTGCAAAAGTGATTAATTTATTCTTTGGATAAAAAAATGTTTCAATGCTGATAAAACTGATGTATATGAGTACAATAATTAATATAAAATGAGTTTTTGCTATTTGGAACAAAGAATGTGAGTTTTATGGCATAATGAGTTGCAGAATGAGTTTATATCTTCTTGTTGTGTTGTGAGTCTCTTGGTTTTGTGAAATTGATGTTTCTTATAGATTGTGTATTGTATGATATGTTATTTTGTATGGTTGAGAGTTAGCTAAATCTCTATTCTTGGAAGTATTGGTAGAGTGGTAAGTGTCGTTCGAGGACGAATGTTGTCCAAGTGAGGGAGAATGTAACACCTCTAAAATGACTTAGGTGAACTAGAGCCTAACATGCTTGTAATGAGGTTCTATGGTCGTAAAATTGTTTATAATGTGATATGGAGGCAATGTCTAAGAGTTAAGGTGAATTGGAAGTCAAACGTCAAGGGACGACAAAGACGTTCAATGACTAGTGACCTTTGTGCCTCATATGTTTTTATATTCTTATATGTGCATGTTATGAGCTTATGAGGTTCTTATCTGAGTTATAATGGTGTTTAAAGTGAGTGTGTAAAGTTTCATGAAATTTGGAGGTCAAACGTCCATGACGTTCGAAATGTTTTCCTTGAAACAACCTTGTGTGTCTTGGCATGTTTCGTCATGTTTTGTGTTCGTTTTTTGATGAAATTGATTAAGAGGTCTAAACTCGTATACGATCATATTCGGGTTTTAAACGTCCGGCTGAAAGTCCTAAAGCACTACAACATTTTAGTCCTACGGCAACCCCATTAATGTGTAGCCTAAACTAGCAAAAAGTGTGGCCTTTGATAAAAGGCTACACTTTTAAACTTTAAGCAACACTTTTCCAGGGGTAGCTGAAAGAGGTGTTACGTTAGAGTTTAGGCAACGCAAAAAGTGTTGCCTCATCAGCTATGCTTAAAACCGCAGCTAAAAGGCAAAATGGCCACGCTTTTATAGTTACGCTTAAAAGTGTTGTCTTATCAGCTACACTTAAAAGATTAGCCTAACAAGCAAAATGTCCACGCTTTTGTAGCTACTTGAGTACTTCAAGTGTACCAAATACATTAACGAGAGCTACCTCATCAAGAATGAGCACATCTAAAAGGAACTATGAAATCTCACAAAATTTATTAGATAAAGAAGAAATAACACCATACCATTATTTTATAACAGGAATAATAGATCAAAGAAGATATAAAATTTTAATAAATACAGGACAAGAAGAAAATTATATAACAAGAGAATTAGTATTAGAAACAGAAATTATAAAAACAGGACACTTATGCCCTGGATTACCTACTGAGATAGTAACTACAAATGAAGAGATAATAGAAAAAGAAATAATTATAGGAGGATTACCATTAATAATACCATTTAAAATTTTTCAAGGAAACCAAAATATTACTTTAGGAATAAAATGGTTAGAAAGAGTTAAACCATATAATATAGAAAACGAACAATTAACAATAACTTGTCAAAATAAGAAAATAATTATCAAAAGAACAAAATGAATGATGAAAATATATATACTTGCAAAAATTATAGTAGAAGGATACCACAACAGATATTATACCCCTATGATAGATACCGGAGCAGAAGCAAATATATGTAAATATTATTGTTTGCCAGAAGATAAATGGGAAAAATTAAAAACACCTATGGTAGTGACAAGATTTAATAATGAAGGAAGTATGATTACATATAAAGCAAAAAATATAAAAATACAAATATGGGATAAAATACTAACAATAGAAGAAATGTACAATTTTGAATTTACAACAAAAGATATGTTATTAGGAATGCCATTTCTAGAAAGATTTTACCCACATATTATAAAAAAAAAAACATTGGTGGTTTACTACACCATGCGGAAATAAGATAAGAGCAAAAAGAGTAAATAATAAACAACGTAAACCTATAGAATGGATAAAAGAAAGTGAGAAGATAAACCAAGAAATGAAAAATAAAAATAAAAATCAAATAACACAATTAGAAATTATCATATTTACAATAGATAAAGTTAAAATAATTAACGAACAACTAGAATTATTATATAGTGAAAATCCATTACAAGGATGGGAAAAGCATAAGATGAAAGTAAAAATTGAATTAATAGATGAAAATAGTATAATAACACAAAAACCATTAAAATATAATTTTGATGATTTAGAAGAATTCAAAGATACATATAGATGAACTATTGAAGAATAATTATATACAAGAAAGTAATAGTAAACATACAAGTCCAGCATTTATAGTTAATAAACATAGTGAACAAAAACGAGGTAAAAGTAGAATGGTTATAGATTATCGCAACCTGAATGCTAAAACTAAAACATACAATTACCCAATACCAAATAAGATACTAAAAATAAGACAAATACAAGGATATAATTATTTCAGTAAATTTGATTGTAAATCGGGATTTTATCACTTGAAACTAGAAGAAGAATCTAAACAATAAACAGCATTTACCGTACCACAAGGATTTTATGAATGGAATGTTCTACCATTTGGATATAAAAATGCACCAGGTAGATACCAACATTTTATGGACAATTATTTTAATCAATTAGAAAATTGCATTGTTTATATAGATGATATATTATTATATTCAAAAACACAAGATGAACATATTAGATTACTAGAAAAATTTATACATATAATTAAACATTCAGGTATAAGCTTAAGTAAAAAGAAAGCAGAAATTATGAAACCACAGATAGAATTTCTAGGAATACAAATAGATAAAAATGGAATAAAAATACAAACACATATAGTACAAAAAATTGTTAATAGTGATGAAAATATAGATACAAAAAAGAAATTACAATCATTTTTAGGAATAGTAAATCAGGTAAGAGAATATATACCAAAATTAGCAGAATACCTAAAACCATTACATAAAAAACTTAGGAAAGATGTTGAATATTATTTTGATAATAAAGATAAAGATCATATAAGACGTATCAAGAATTTATGCAAAAAATTACCAAAACTATATTTTCCAGATGAAGAAAAACGATTTATATATATATTAGAAACAGACTCAAGTAATTATAGTTATGGAGGAGTTTTAAAGTACAGATATGATATGAACAAACTGAACATCATTGTAGATATTACTCGGGATCATATACAGAAGCACAACTAAAATGGGAAATAAACAGGCTAGAGTTATTTGCATTATATAAATGTTTATTAGCGTTTGAACCATATATAGTTTACAATGAATTTATTGTGAGAACAGATAATACACAAGTTAAATGGTGGATTACTGGAAAATTACAAGNTTATTTCAGTAAATTTGATTGTAAATCGGGATTTTATCACTTGAAACTAGAAGAAGAATCTAAACAATAAACAGCATTTACCGTACCACAAGGATTTTATGAATGGAATGTTCTACCATTTGGATAGAAAAATGCACCAGGAAGATACCAACATTTTATGGACAATTATTTTAATCAATTAGAAAATTGCATTGTTTATATAGATGATATGTTATTATATTCAAAAACACAAGATGAACATATTAGATTATTAGAAAAATTTATACATATAATTAAACATTCTGGTATAAGCTAAGTAAAAAGAAAGCAGAAATTATGAAACCACAGATAGAATTTCTAGGAATACAAATAGATAAAAATGGAATAAAAATACAAACACATATAGTACAAAAAATTGTTAATAGTGATGAAAATATAGATACAAAAAAGAAATTACAATCATTTTTAGGAATAGTAAATCAGGTAAGAGAATATATACCAAAATTAGCAGAATACCTAAAACCATTACATAAAAAACTTAGGAAAGATGTTGAATATTATTTTGATAATAAAGATAAAGATCATATAAGACGTATCAAGAATTTATGCAAAAAATTACCAAAACTATATTTTCCAGATGAAGAAAAACGATTTATATATATATTAGAAACAGACTCAAGTAATTATAGTTATGGAGGAGTTTTAAAGTACAGATATGATATGAACAAACTGAACATCATTGTAGATATTACTCGGGATCATATACAGAAGCACAACTAAAATGGGAAATAAACAGGCTAGAGTTATTTGCATTATATAAATGTTTATTAGCGTTTGAACCATATATAGTTTACAATGAATTTATTGTGAGAACAGATAATACACAAGTTAAATGGTGGATTACTGGAAAATTACAAGATTCAGTTACAACTAAAGAAATAAGAAGATTGGTATTATTATACTAAATTTTACATTTACAATCGAAGTAATTAAGACTGATAAAAATCTTATTGCAGACTATCTCTCCAGAAAAAGATACAATGGAGAAAATACTAGCTATGATGACAAACCTTTGTCAAAAGATGGAGAAGATAGAAAACGAAGTACAAGTATTAAAAGAAACAGTTAAAAGTCAGCAGCATGACTTAAAAAATGCGGAGCTAAGTCAGCAGCATGACTTGGAAAATGCGGAGCTAGAAGGTGACGTTGGGAAACACCTAAAAACCCATAACAAAACAATATATACAGCTGCAGGAAGCACGTCTATAGGGAGCACAGCTGCAGGAGGAACATCTACAAAAAAAGAAGAAGGTAAGATGAAATATACAAACACAAATATGAACAAACTATTCTCTAAACCATACTCTCCACAAAATACCCAAAAAGATATATTCGTACCCCCACAAATAAATACTTACAAAGCAAGTCTAGATTCACAAAAACAAACATATAACCACATTACCAGAATGTATATAGAAAATATATACAAGATACAAACTTTTTTAAACCTAAAACCTACAAGGATACAACAAACTAATAGCACAACCAGGAACAAATCTAAATCTAGTAGCAACTTGCTACAATTACAGGCTAATAAGCACAGTATATACTATAACTGGAGACGAAGTAGCTAAAATACCTGAGCTTCATAAGGCATTTCTGCAATATAAAAGAATCACTAAAGGAACTTTATTTTATATAAAGTTCTACTCAGCAACAGCAGAAATACTATATGAAGAAATTAAACCTACAATACAAGTTATTAAAATAGGTTTAACTAGAGATATGATAATACCAGAAAAAATAGATATACAAAAAGAGATACAGAAGGTGGATATCCCAGATTTGTATGCAAACAAAAGAACTATTGGGATAGCGACCATATTAAATGAGTTATCAAACAACTACCTAAATGAAAATGCAATTTGGAGTTATTACAACAGAGATCAAACAATGATATACTCATGGAATAAGTACGACAATGGATATTAAGTCTGCTGAAGCCAGAACAAACACCTACAACAAGAGCTATCAGGAAAAATTTCATTTCTCCAAACTTGATGACCAGATACTGCAAACTAATAGGACAAAAGTATCCAGATCATCTATGTACAAAATGCGACGGAGAAGATAACTATATTCCTGAAGTCGAGCTAGAATGAAGACATATGTAAAGTATGAATAGTAGTGTCTGTAAAGTATGAATAGTAGTGTCGGCCATATTTAAAAAAGCAAAGGCCAGTATATAAAGAAGTAAAGTTGTAAATAGTATGTCGGCCATAAAGGCCAATTATGTGTAAAAGTATTTTGTTTTCTTGTGTCGGCCGAATATAAATAGGCCAGGTGTAAAGTGTTGTATGTAAAGGAGTGTCGGCCATTTGGCCAAAGTGTTGAGTTTTCTTGTATAAATAGAGGGCTTTCCCTCATAATAAAATCATCCCTTTCCTCTACATCTCTCTATCACTCTTAATCGTCTTCCACTTTAAATTGGTATCAGAGCAAGTTAACAAAAAACTAAAGCTATGGAAAATAAATCTGATATGCCAAATCTACAAAAACAGGTATACCCATTTATATTCATGAGTAACTAAACTGCCTTATTCCTAATAATCTCTTGTTGATTATAATTGTTTATCATGTTTTAATAATGTTATAATAACCATCTTTAGAAAGTTTGCTACAGAAATATTCCACGAGTAAGTATGCCCAGACTATGCCATTCTAAGGTTGAAACCGGTAGGCAAGAAGGCCGTTTAGGGAAGTAAACAAAGTTGAGGCGCTGTTAGGGTAACAGATCAAAGAAGAAAGTTGTGGTAGTGACCAGACGAAGAAATCTAATGTCTGAAGACGACATAAAAATAATATCTAAAGAAGACTATCAAAATGAAGAATTATCAGAACAAAAAATTGTATTTGATAATATAATTTTTGAACAAATAAAAGGAAAAGAATTAGACCTAAGTGTAGAAAAAATACTTGAAATACCTATAATAAGAAATTGGTTCAAGAGACAAAAAGATGAATATTATGTAGTTAGCCAGAAAGAACACATCATAGATTGTAAATACACAAAAGGAAAAGCAAAAATACCTATACTAAATAAGAGGATAATAAATACAGAAATACAAGATATAAAAGCTAAAACACCCATAAAATACGTACATTTAGGAGGAACAGAAATATTAATAAAAGCTTGTTTTAGAGAAGGAATAGATACACCCATCGAAATATATTTAGCAGATGATAGAATTATACACCCTATAGAAAAAAGCGTAATCAGTGCAAAAAAAGGAAACTTAATATACCAAAAATTTAAATTCATAATAAGTGTAACGACCTGTTTAGTCGTTTTGAGCAGCAGATTTTATTTCTGGAAAATTGGCTGAGGAAACGGACCCCACGACGGAACGTCACAGGCACGACGGACCGTCGCAGGGTCTCGTTTCAGCATACATAGAAATTCAGAAATTGGGTACTGAAAATCGACTCTCTGTAATCTGTGACGGACCTGCAGGACGTGCCGTCACATCCACGACGAGCCGTCGTAAGCTCCCGTTGCAAAACACTTCAACTCTTGAGAAATTGGTACGGGAAACGAGTCTCTGACCGTCAGGACGGAGGTGCAGGACGGACCGTCACAGGTGTGACGGGCCGTCACAGTCCACCTGGACTTTGGGGAGGTTGCGACGACCATCGTGACGGACCGTCGCAGGCACGACGGACCGTCACAGG
>NC_028644.1:37056771-37060592 GCF_001406875.1 Solanum pennellii
TTGTATATAATTATTCTTCAATAGTTCATCTATATGTATTTTGAATTCTTCTAAATCATCAAAATTATATTTTAATGGTTTTTGTGTTATTATACTATTTTCATCTATTAATTCAATTTTTACTTTCATCTTATGTTTTTCCCATCCTTGTAATGGACTTTCACTATATAATAATTCTAGTTGTTCGTTAATTATTTTAACTTTATCTATTGTAAATATGATAATTTCTAATTGTGTTATTTGATTTTTATATATATTTTCCATTTCTTGGTTTATCTTCTCACTTCCTTTTATCCATTCTATAGGTTTACGTTGTTTATTATTTACTCTTTTTGCTCTTATCTTATTTCCGCATGGTGTAGTAAACCACCAATGTGTTTTTGTTATAATATGTTGGTAAAATCTTTCTAGAAATGGCATTCCTAATAACATATCTTTTGTTGTAAATTCAAAATTGTACATTTCTTCTATTGTTAGTATTTTATCCCATATTTGTATATTTATATTTTTTGCTTTGTATGTAATCATACTTCCTTTATTAATAAATCCTGTTACTACCATAGGTGTTTTTAATTTTTCTCATTTATCTTCAGGCAAACAATTATATTTACATATATTTGCTTCTGCTCATGTATCTATTATAGGGGTATAATATCTGTTGTGGTATCCTTCTACTATAATTTTGCAAGTATATATATTTTCATCATTCATTTTGTTCTTTTGATAATTATTTTCTTATTTTGACAAGTTATTGTTAATTGTTCGTTTTCTATATTATATGGTTTAACTCTTTATAACCATTTTATTCCTAAAGTAATATTCTGGTTTCCTTGAAAAATTTTAAATGGTATTATTAATGGTATTCCTCCTATAATTATTTCTTTTTCTGTTATCTCTTCATTTGTAGTTACTATCTCACTAGGTAATCCAAGGCATAACTGTCCTGTTTTTATAATTTCTGTTTCTAATACTAATTCTCTTGTTATATAATTTTCTTCTTGTCCTGTATTTATTAAAATTTTATATCTTCTTTGATCTATTATTCCTGTTATAAAATAATGGTATGGTGTTATTTCTTCTTTATCTAATAAATTTTGTGAGATTTCATAGTTCCTTTTAGATGTGCTCATTCTTGATGAGGTAGCTCTCGTTAATGTATTTGGTACACTTGAAGTACTCAATATTTCTTTTACAATTTCTAAGTCTTCTTCTATATCAGTTTCTTTATAACTATACTCATTATTGTCTATTACAGTAATTATTTTTTCAAAAGAATTTTCTATCTTTATTTTATCTATTTTATTTCTTGCTGTTACTTTATGTTTTGTTGTTAGTATATATAAATTTTTACATCTTGCTGTAAATATTTTACTGCCTAGTGCTAGTTCTATTCCAGACATTTTTCAATATAAAACTAATGATTTATCTATATTTCTGTCTGTTAATGCTACCGAGTAGTTGGCACTTATTATGAATTTAAATTTTTTGTATATTAAGTTTCCTTTTACTGCACTGATTACACTTTTTTCTATAGGGTGTATAATTCTATCATCTGCTAAATATATTTCAATGGGTGTATCTATTCCTTCTCTAAAACAAGCTTTTATTAATATTTCTGTTCCTCCTAAATGTACGTATTTTATGGGTGTTTTAGCTTTTATATCTTGTATTTCTTCATTTATTATCCTCTTATTTAGTATAGGTATTTGTGCATTTCCTTTTGTATATTTACAATCTATGATGTGTTCTTTCTGACTAACTACATAATATTATCTTTTTGTCTCTTGAACCAATTTCTTATTATAGGTATTTCAAGTATTTTTTCTACACTTAGGTCTAATTCTTTTCCTTTTATTTGTTTAAAAACTGTATTATCAAATACAATTTTTTATTCTGATAATTTTTCATTTTGATAGTCTTCTTTAGATATTATTTTTATGTCGTCTTCATACATTAGATTTCTTCGTTCATTACATCATTTTCTAGATCAATATTTTTTTCTTCATTTTCAGTTTCTATATCTGATACTTCATATATACTATCGTTTTCACTTAGTTCATAGTCTATATATTCTATTTGCATGTATTCTTCATTATCTATAATTACTTCTGCAATTTGTTTTCCCTTTGGATTTTTAGGTAACTTACAATCTCTAGCTAAATGTCCTATCTTTCCGCAGTTATAACAAGTACATTCTGGTAGTTTTCTCTTTGGTCTCTACGGTCTTTTTATTTTAAATTTTTTTACATAATATCTTTGTCTTGGTTTTTTGTATTTATACCTAGTTTTGGTTTTCCTATAATTTTTGTATCGCTTAGGAAAACCAAAACTAGGTATAAATACAAAAAACCAAGACAAAGATATTATGTAAAAAAATTTAAAATAAAAAGACCGTAGAGACCAAAGAGAAAACTACCAGAATGTACTTGTTATAACTGCGGAAAGATAGGACATTTAGCTAGAGATTGTAAGTTACCTAAAAATCCAAAAGGAAAACAAATTGCAGAAGTAATTATAGATAATGAAGAATACATGCAAATAGAATATATAGACTATGAACTAAGTGAAAACGATAGTATATATGAAGTATCAGATATAGAAACTGAAAATGAAGAAGAAAATATTGATCTAGAAAATGATGTAATGAACGAAGAAATCTAATGTCTGAAGACGACATAAAAATAATATCTAAAGAAGACTATCAAAATGAAGAATTATCAGAACGAAAAATTGTATTTGATAATACAATTTTTGAACAAATAAAAGGAAAAGAATTAGACTAAGTGCAGAAAAAATACTTGAAATACCTATAATAAGAAATTCGTTCAAGAGACAAAAAGATGAATATTATGTAGTTAGTCAGAAAGAACACATCATTGATTGTAAATATACAAAAGGAAAAGCACAAATACCTATACTAAATAAGAGGATAATAAATAAAGAAATACAAGATATAAAAGCTAAAACACCCGTAAAATACGTACATTTAGGAGGAACAGAAATATTAATAAAAGCTTGTTTTAGAGAAGGAATAGATACACCCATTCAAATATATTTAGCAGATTTGATAGAATTATACACCCTATAGAAAAAAGCGTAATCAGTGCAGTAAAATGAAACTTAATATACCAAAAATTTAAATTCATAATAAGTGCCAACTACTCGGTAGCATTAACAGACAGAAATATAGATAAATCATTAGTTTTATATTGGAAAATGTCTGGAATAGAACTAGCACCAGGCAGTAAAATATTTACAGAAAGATGTAAAAATTTATATATACTAACAACAAAACATAAAGTAACAGCAAGAAATAAAATAGATAAAATAAAGATAGAAAATCCTTTTGAAAAAATAATTATTGTAATAGACAATAATGACTATAGTTACAAAGAAATTGATATAGAAGAAGACTTAGAAATTGTAAAAGAAAGATTGAGTACTTCAAGTGTACCAAATACATTAACGAGAGCTACCTCATCAAGAATGAGCACATCTAAAAGGAACTATGAAATCTCACAAAATTTATTAGATAAAGAAGAAATAACACCATACCATTATTTTATAACAGGAATAATAGATCAAAGAAGATATAAAATTTTAATAAATACAGGACAAGAAGAAAATTATATAACAAGAGAGTTAGTATTAGAAACAGAAATTATAAAAACAGGACACTTATGCCCTGGATTACCTAGTGATAGGAACTACAAATGAAGAGATAACAGAAAAAGAAATAATTATAGGAGGAATACCATTAATAATTGTCACGACCCAAAACCGAGCCGCGACTGGCACCCACACTTACCCTCCTATGTGAG
>NC_028644.1:37070592-37098209 GCF_001406875.1 Solanum pennellii
TAGTTCTTCTATTCTTGTATTTTTTATTTCTTCTACGTATTGTACTTCTTGTTTTGCTTGTATAGACTACCTAGGATAGAATCATTCTCACTAAGTGTATCAACATATAGATAATATGACATTCTCATTGAAAAGGCTATCAAAAGACCTACTTAAGTAAATCAAGAAGATAACGTCCATGATTGACCTCTTCAAGATTACCTAAGTAATCCTTAAGACTACCTAAGGTTTAGATCAACCAACTTCTCTAACTAGAGTCATTCTCAAGACTTCCAAAGATAAGACATGAAGATATCATCCTTTATGCCCTCTTCACACTTAAGCTAAGGAATCCTTAAGTCACTTTGGATTAGGTACTCTTTCATTTACATACTTCATAATGTAGGTCATTAGTTCATTAAGAGACTCATACATCACATAAAGGACATTCAAGTAATGGTCTTGGACAAGACCTAGGAACTCTAAATAACACCTTCAAAGCCTATTGTGCAATGTCTAGATAGTGTCCCATACAACCACATAAACTTTATAGAACCTCTCTAATGCTAATAGGTATTCCATATGATGAAAATAGGCAATAACCGACATAGACCATGATAGCAAGACATGGAATCCAAAGTTTTAACCTACTCCGATGAGGGTGTTCTACTTGCCAATGGTAGAACTTAGACACATCCCATGTAGGCACATGGTTAAGGAATATGAAGGACATACTTTGCAATCTAGTCTCACTCTTTAACTAGAACAACTTCTCTTACCATACTCACTCGGTGCTAGCCTTCTTTCTCATAGAGTAATTTACAAATAAGGTTCACATAAAAGGGTTCCATAACAAGTTCATAACTCAATGACATTTACCCTACAAAAGAAAGATCAACTAGGGCTACCTCACAATGGCGACAAAAATTTCATGATAACTTTCCTGAGGATTAATATGATGCATTTCCATCCAATTAACCTTAAGTCCATCATTCCTTTACTTTGAAGGATACCATTACAGCTTACTACTTCAACAGTCTTAACCTAACCACTAAGTCAAGGTTTTCACACAAAAGACTCCATAACATCATTTGAGGTCTCATGACATTCATACATACACGACTAAGAGACTTTAACATCCTAAGTCAAAACCTCACATATTCATGTTCATATATACATCAAGAAAGGGACACAAGTCAACCAAGACAAGACACCACATACTTCACTTTAACTCATAATACATGTCATTTTAGAAGCACGTAGAAACAACCCTAATATCTTTAAGTCATCCAATATACTATCATAACATCATCAATGTGACCAATATAGACTTATATAGTCAAGTAAGAATAGCCAAGACTCAACCCTAAGACTATACACATAAGGTCAAAGTCATAGTCTAACATAATAACCTAAATAGCATGAATGGATGAAGACACATATGACTTCACATATAGATAGATAATGTCATGAATCACATAATCAACTACACAAATAGCCACATTACTTCAAGTAGTAGCCGACAAGGACATAATCATCATATTGCATAAAGTAACGCCGATAATCCTTCACTTTGATGAAGAATATCCACTCAATTCGTCACACCAAGATCTTCTTTGACTATGGACTTCAATGTTGTCTTAAGGAATTTCTAAAGGATTTTGGGGTTTTGATTTAGAAGAATGAAGTCTTCAATGTATTTAAGACTTTTATGCACATTGAAACTACCCAAAAGGCCTCTATTTAACCTCCAACACTCTTATTTGGAAGTGCGGTGAAATTACGACTTCACCCCTCGACTTACAGTGAAGTTGCGTGCAAGATAGACCCATCGACGGTTGGGAAGTCGACGGACCATTTGTCCACAAACAGACAATCATATCCTTCCGTTGGTTGGATCAGAGACTTTGATAGGGTATCCTCTCACCCAATACTATGTCCCAATCGATGAAACACTACCAATGGGGCGTCGATTGACCCACTGGGCGTCGACTGCCTTCGTGGTTTGGGCTGTCTTGGGCTGTCTTGGCACCCATTTTGGGTCCTTGGGAATGTTTGCTCGGACATTTCCAACCCAAACATGATTGTATATGATATTAGCACCTCTAACATGAATTTCATACAAAACGAACACGTAAAACTTGACGTAACATGCTTAGAGACACAAGGTTGTTTCAAGGCACATCTTTCAAACGTCATGGACGTTCTTGGACGTTTAACCTCCAAACTTCACGAAACTCGACACACTGCCTATATATGATATAATAACTCATTTAAAGACCTTAAAACCTCATTAAACACATAAACACATAGAGCCACATATGAGGCACGTAGGTGACTTAGTCATTGAACGTCTTAGTCGTCCCTTGACGTTTGAATTTTAATGCACCTAACTCTTAGACACTGCATCAATACCATATAATAGACCTATTTAGGACCTTCGAACACCAAGATCAACATGTTAGTCTCTAGTTCACCTAAATCATTTTCAAGTCTTACAAAACCACCCTCATTCAAGCATACGATATTATAAACCATACACGTAGCTAGGAGGAACATCACTCCATATAAAAACGCATATCACAACTTCATGCAATTCAAGAAAGTAAACAACCATCTACCTACTCCTTATGAATTATTCTTTACTTATTCTCATAATATTGGAGGAACTGCCTTCTCCAAGTTACATCATGTTCATATAAACATCAAATAGCACATCATGCAAGTCCTCATGAAAGCATAATCGTGTAACATTTTCAATAAAGCACATATAAGCAATTTTCTCAAAGAGACTCAACATACAACTTCTCAATAACACCTTTAGCATGCTCAATAAGTCAAATTCATTCAACAATTTAGGCATGCTCACTATCTTACCTCATGAAGAAAATAGACAATCAACCCTAAATAAACATGAGCATGAGGGAATACAATGCATGAAAACTCATTTTCTCATGTAACAAGAAATCATCAAAAATATGCATATCATAAGGTGAACATTTGGAAACTCTTTTTTTCACAAAAGAATCCAACATAAACCAAGATACTAGGAACCCTTATTTTTAGTCTTGAATAACCACATAAGGAAAATATAGGTACATCTCACTCCCAACAACCTTAACTATTTACCATACTCCCCAACTTAGGAGAAACTCATCTAAGGTCAACATAAACTCACTATAAAGATCTCCCTCGAGAAACCTTCGACCTTACCAACACCATTCTCACCATATCTCTTCCAAGACTCTTAAAAAGTCTCACCATCTAGCCACAGCATCCCCTTACTACGACAAACTCTAACTTACTCTTTCAAACATCACCTCCTTCCTTTCTAAGTTCGGATCTAAACAACTTCAAACCATCTCAACTATCATCCTTCACATCTCTAACATCATTCTTCATTTTTTCTTTCAACCCATCCCAAAGACCACCTATTCAAGCTGGTTTCTATCAGCAATACTCACCTTAACAAGATAAATCAACCTACCTAAGGTCATCAACACAACCTTTCATATCCCATCTAACAAGTCACACCTCATTTTATTCTCTCCCTCAACCTAAACTCTTCAAAAGGCACCACTCTAAGGACCATCATAGAAGGAACATGGGAAAGACACTATATAAAAAAAAATCTTAGGCACGATTAAAAGAATGAAGAAGTGAAACTTTCTTAGCACCCAATAGTCTCCTTTCATAATGTGGTGCGCTTCACATTATGAACAAGACTCTACTATATGTGGTGTGGTTTTTGAGACAAACTAAGGCACTCCCAAACCATATGCTCTGATACAAAGTTTGTAATGACCCGAGGGTATAACCTAGAAGAAATGGCATTCTCAAGTCACCACATGGCATATGACACCCTGAGAAATCTCACAGAAACCTCTCGTATTATTCATTGCACAATATACTCTAAAATAGGTGAGAATTTAGAATATTCTTCACACACGGAGAACACTTTCATTAATATGAAAGCGGAAGAATTTTAATGTACAATATTGGGACTAAGCCATACAAGACTTACAAAGACTAAATACATAAAGGAAAATGTGGGTTTTGTCCTCAAATCTATGAGGACTCACTAATACTTCATCTTCAACACTTAGAAACCTATCCATAATCCATGGCATATCAAGACTTCCAATTCCTACACTTCAGTCAAAAAGGGAAAAGAGGGGTTTAGCACTTTCAATGCCCTAAGTATGGAAGCCATGTAGAAACCATGAAAAAGGGACATTTCGTATTGAACATGCTTTCATGACATTTTGATATTTTATAACAAGAGTTTAAAAGACATAATACATTTCAATAATCACATATAGAGAATAGTACATATAACATCAATCACATGACCATATTCACATAGACCCCCTAACCAAGGTTATGCAAATACTCACTTAGGTAAGACAAGAAGAGACAGACCATACACCCTCTTCAAGCACACCTAAATAATCCTTAAGACTACCTAAAGTAAAGTTATTCCATTTCATCACATATCACATAATCCTCCTTTACATCATTTAGACTCTATACCTAAGGTTAATCTAAGACTCACCTAAGTAAGACATGAAGGACCGCCCATACACCCTCTCCAAGTCTACCTAACCAATCCTCAAAGCTACCCTATCTAAAAACCTTTCTATTCAACATATTTCATTAAGAGAACCATATTCATTTTGAGAGACAATCATACATTTAGAGGACATCATAAAATGGTATTGGAAAAGACCTAAGGAAACCACATCCTAACATCTTCAAAGCCTATTGTTCCATGTCTACATAGAGTCTCATTCCACTACCTAAACCTTGTAGAACTTCTCCAATATTAGAATACATGCCACATGACGAGAAAAGGCATTAATCGACATAGACAATACTAGATTGGTATGGAATCCGGTTTCCTAAGACCCCACACCATGGAAGGTGTTCTAATTGCCAAAGGTAGAACTAAGACTAATTTGATATTGGCACGTGGTTCAAAAATATCAAAGAGCTTTTTCGTACTCTAGTTTCATACTCAAGTAAAACTACTACAACAAGCATATCCATTCGGTGCTTTGCCTTGGTTCCCAAAGATTAAGTTCATTCACGTAGAGGTATAAGAGACGGTACCTTTGATTATTCTTACCAACTCATAATATCCTCCCCCCCCCTCAAGAATGGGTCCACTAGGGCTGTCATTTAAGGTCTATTATGATAGCTCATTCATATGACTCTCTTAGAGATCGATTCCTGTCGTTCCAGCCAACCTATCCTGAAGTCCATCACTGATACGCTCAAATTACACTTCCCTAATGAAATATAAGCGGTCGTATCAAGTAAAGAACCCAACTATTAGGTTGGGGTCGATCCTACGAGAAAAATGGTTTAAACTTAACGTCAATGTACAGTTACTTCTAGTTAGTCAAGTCCTTTCAAAAAACTAGTAATTAAAGGGGAGGATTTGTGAAATAAAATTCTTGTAACATTTCCAAGTAAAACAAGTAAGAGGAGTAAATCTTTGGTGTTAATCAAATTGTTAAAAAAACTAGGGTGTAAGTGTTCCCCAAAGGTTCATAACGTCGTTCCCTAGCTATAACAATTCTTCCCTAGTGTTTTGCATTCAAAGTGATAAGTTAGGTATCTCTAAATCCTTGGTCCGGCATTCAGAGAATTTCACCCTGTATCCTGGTCGAGCTACGTGTGTCTAAGTTACTAACCTTTACCGTAACTTCATATTAAATATCGTATTTGATGTATGACTTAGTTATTACTTAGCATTAATTAAGACTATCCTATTTGATAGTATCCCACTAAATATATGTTGATAATTATTTTCCTATTAACTACCTCGTTGGTCCAACAAATAGCAATATGGTGAGTTCTAACGCGTGCGCTCTTTAAAAAGACTTCTAAGCGAATGAATTACTAATGCATGCAACAACCTATTTGAGAATTGTTATTAATCTAGGTTTACTTTCTTAATCACCCATAATTCCCACAACCCTAGTTGTGAATTTAGTTACCAATGCATAGAAAAACACAATTCATAGTTGATAAACAATAAATCATGAACTTACTTTGAAAATTCAAAAAAAATCTAGAAATTCAACTTGAAACCATGAAAATCAGTTGAAAACCAAATCCGGAAAGTTGAATTAATGCCAAAGTTACAAAAACAAATTTCCAAGAACAAATTAAGAAAAGTAGTAATAGAATCCAACCCCAAAAATGAGGTTTTACACCCTAATTATAAAAAAGATTTTCCTAAAATAAAAGGAATTCAAACAAGGATAGTTGTCCAAAAACGAGGCTTCAATCGACGACCCCCACAGACGGTCCATCAATGAAACAATGAAACATCGATTACATCCGTAAGTCAAGACTTCGCATCTTTTTTTAGCCTTCAACTAGGATCTTCTCTGATCCTATCGAAGGACCAACAGCACGGACCATCGATGCACCTACGGTCCGTCGATGCCTTCCGTAGATCCATACTTAGCTTTTTCTTAACTTTAGGTATTGGACATTCTCTGATCAGATCGACGATCTAATAGGACGGTTAGTCGAGCAATCCTTTCGTAGCCCAACACTTTGATAGATTTCCCCGAGTTTCTCCAGATGCCTGAACATCCAATCGATAGTCGCCATCTATGGTCCGTCGATGGGAGGACGGTCCGTCGATGGCCTTCGTGGGTCACCTCTGCACTAAATCTCAGCTGCCTTCTGCGTTTTGGTTTTTGATACCTTTCCTGCAAAACAAAGATAAAAACATGTTAAAGCTACTACAAAAGGCTCTAGTCACACACCAATCTTAAGGAAAAAGCATTAAAAGTATCGTGAAACCACGGTACATCAACACCCTCAACTTATATTCGTTGTTTGTCCTCAAGCGACGCACTATTACTCAACACAACAATTTGTACAAAAGTATCCTCTTAAAAGCTTTCGCAATCACATGGCTATCAATCCCAACTTGTTCATTACTTTAGTGCATGCTTTTAATCTTAGGCTTGATAAGCTCACTCATGCGGATCAGATCATGACATAAACTCACAATGCACCGACACCTCTACTTTTTGCCTCTCACCATGGTACCAACTTCCCAATATTGCAACTAGTGCCCACACTTCAAAAGATATCCTCCTTTTTCACACAGTGATTTTAACTTTGAGTATAAGGATCATTATTCAACACTCACGCTCAAAACAAATTCACACCTACTTAGTACTTGTCGCCATAGGCTTGCCCTTATTTTCACTAATTAAGTTCACCACGTTAGACTCCTAGTATAAAGATGGGACTTCTTGGCTTGTAACGTAGGCTTAGGGTCATGTATGGTACATATGGGTACATTTTAGATACTTTTTCCCCTCCCTGACATTACGGCTAAGCTTCCTACCTCTTTCACTATCTATTATGCCCTACTTTTTTCTTTCCTTGTCATATTTGCCTTGCTTTCTCCTTTGTCTTTGTGGAAGTGACTCTTACTTCTTTTTGTTCAACTCTTTTTCTTTCACTTTTTTTTTTCTTTTTATTATCATTTTTTTCTTTCATTCAATTGAAAATGTTGACTGAGTCACTTCTCATGATCATTTTTTTTCCTTTTCCACATTACTGTTTTCATACTTATTTTTCAGGTCATAACTCATACTAGCCACCCTCAACTTATGGATTTTCCATGAGTTGAGGTACACATTATCCAAGGTTGGGAAGGGACAAGACGAGGTCAGTTTCTTCATTATCTACCCTCACCTTATGCTTGTGTCCTAACTTGAGGTGCACATGTCTAAGGAGGGACCAGGTTCAACACATTATACTCGAGGGTGAGTTGGTGAACAAAACAAAGGTCTATTATAAGCTCAACATATTTGGATGAGAAACAGATAACAATTTCAGTTGGTTCACTTTACTTTAGGCTAGATGTGTTCTAATTTTGAACAAGGGCCTATGATCCTTTCCTAGTTGTCTAACACAGATTCCTTTTGTAGGACTATCCGGGCAAGTTCTAGATAGGTACCAATAGTGGATCAATCAAATTTCCTTACACTCTCTTGACACCTCGTTACCCTATCGGACACCTAGTTCGAGTGTTAAATTGTGGTTCATGCAGTGGGTGCATCTCTATGCCATGATTAGAGCCCAAACAGTCATCTTCTTTATACCTATTTATGCAACATTTTCTTAGAACGGGATATTGTTCATGTTTAGACATCATGCTTCATATTTCAGTTTCATACTTTGTACAAGTTACGACATTGCCGGTTCAACAGTAAAATAATCAGTCTCTTAGGGCAAAAGAACACATGCAAGAAAACCCCTAAGAGAGGATCGAGAGTTGGGCTACTCAGACTTCACCCTAACACTCACTTTCCATTTACCCCAACCTCAAAAAAAAAACATGCAATTGTCCCCAATGCATAAAGAGTATAAAGACATGGTGGTAGGTGAAGCAAACTTGAGGCGCATAGTGTCGATAATCAACAAGTAAGCGGTTCCAGTTTCCCAGAACCCGCAACCTTTGTAACAGGTACACCCTCATCGGTGCCCACATAAATCAGTGCACCCTCAGTGGTGCTCCTCTCAACAGCCTCTGTCTGGAACTAGAGGCCTCAGCTGCGAACTCTCAATCCCTTATTTGATGGGTCTCCTCATTAATTAACGAGGCTCTCCTCGCAGCCTCAAGGTCTGTCCGCTCCTTCTTTCTCGCACGAGCATCCTTTCCATAAGTGGTGCGGCTGGAACTGTGCCTCTTGGAATGCTCACGTGGCTCAGGCGGTCCAATGGGGGTAGTGAATAGTGCAACGAGCATTGTGTCCTCTACTAGATCAACGAGTGCAGTCTCGGGCTCAGGTCCCCTCATCTCCAAGATACTACAAACATCCGCCCGAAAACTAGCCATATCATCCTGAGGAGTAGTCAAGTCAATGGTGGAGACTGGGCGTGCAAGAACCAGCAGCTCAAATGCATGAAGTCACTGGTGAACCGGCTAAATCTTTTGCTCCATCTGCAGGGACACACTCTTCTCAGTCCGGCGGCCATCTAAGCCTCTACCTTCTGGATGCTAGCTATCGAAACAAGTGCTACAAACGGTGGAGTAGACCGGGAGGAACTAGGTGCTCTACTAGTGTAATGGGCGAACTCGGCTGGGGTGGTCTTAGTAGGCTCTAAAGTGGCAGGATCAGCCCCTTGGCTAAATACTGTATCCGCTAAATTCTCACTTGGCTGCAAATCGACTCTAGGCCCTCTCCGTGGTGCCATCACAGTGGCCATATCCTTTATGAGACATATATCCACAGTCTCGGTCAGAGTACGGAGGGCATCACAGTGCAAAATGGGCACTCCAGCATCCCTGCATAATTGGATGATCAAACAGGTGAATGGGTAAGTAGTACAGGTCTTAAAATCCCTCTCATGTATCACCGAGATCAATAACTTCACAAAGTCGATCTCCAACCTGGATACTAATGTTGCGACCGTACCGCTCTATCCCATGTAAGAATGTGATCTGCTGCCGTGGGAGATAGGCGGTGACAGACAAATAGCCAGAAGAACTTGGATGTGAAAGTGAGGTTGGCTTTTCTGATAAGGCCTCTGGGGTCCAACACCCAGTCTACTCCCTCGCCGTCAATGGACAGCTGCTGTGCAATCCACCTCTTGTTGGACTCTCTCTGATCTCTACTCCTCTAAAACCGGCCACTCTTGAAAAAGTTCCACTTATAATCAAACTCCGGAGTAAGGGGATCCCTCCCAGCACACTAGTGGGCACACCGTACAGAAAGAGGCGGGTGGAAGTAGGATAAATGTCCAGCCAGCAGCATCGAACTAAGAACTCTATGAGTGGGTCCTGTTTCGCAGGTTTCACCGGCCTGTCCAAAGAACCTCTAAGAGTCGCCACATATGAGGCATAGAACTCTCTAAAAACCTCCTCTCTATATGACCCAAGGCTCCTAGACATCCACTCAAGCCCGTGGCGGGTAAACAAGCTATGCACATCAGGTATTGTGCGAAGACTCGCTGTAATAACTCTCCGCTAGATTGTCACCAATCGAGTTATCACTATCTTGTTATTCACCATCTTTACGTCCCTATATATCCGATACTGACCATAGACGTACCACGGGTTTGGATCATCAGGAACTTGTTTAGGGACATCATCCTAGGGTGCACGAGCAGAGTCCAAACTATGGGCCTCATGAGACGTGGCATGGTGGGCAGGCACCTCTGAGTGAGTGGCTCCAAGTGATCGAGAACCGGAGGCAGTGGCCTTATTCGACCCCGTAGAGTGGGATGACTCTGAACCTGATGCCGCTTTAGAGCCAGACGCTCCTTCATAAACCAAGGAAGACCCACACGATGTGTCGGTCAGTGTGCGCTCCTCATCAGACCGGGAAGCAGTAACTATGCTGGAAGCCAACTTCTTGGGAGTGCCCCCATTTGATCTTGCAGCTGGTGTAGGTGTCCTGGTGCATGGGGACACGTATTTAGGATCTTGATTATCGTCAGACGTGCTAAGCAGCCGATAGGATGGTGCCACAGACTTGGACCTTCCCCATGAGTACAAGATGTCTTGTTTAGGAGCCATTTGTACCTGTAAAATAGGTTGTTAGTCTCATAGCAATCTAACTATGCATACAAAACAATCAAACCAACAAATTAACAAACAAATCACAATCTTGTGTAGAACTGCAATACTGGTTGACGGGCACTATTGATGGCCCGTCGATGAATTGACGGTGCGTCAATGAATTCAGTGTCCGTCGTTGGACACTAAGGAAAATTTTCAATCTTCATTTTACAAACCTCTCAGTTGGAAACGACAGAAGTGCAGAACGGTCTGTCGATCAATCAACGAACATAACACACTTCCGTCGTATGACACTTGAATAATTTTTAAGCTCTTCACAAATTAGGGTTTAAATTAGAAATGACAAATGTCCAGAAAGACCCGTCGATCAATCGACGGACTGTAGTCCACTTTCATTGTCTCAGAGTTAAGCAATTTTACAGTATATCGATCGACGAAACCCATCAACGGCTCGTCATCAACTGATGGCCTATGGTTCAACCGATGGTCTGTAGAAGTGGTCTAATGTTGTTAATCAAAGACAGATTTCAGACATTGTTTTTAATGGAACATGTTGACAACTTTTAGACCTTCATTTGTTCACCCAACACATAACAACAAGTACAAGACTAATTCTTCATCCTTAGGGTTTTGATTTCGCAAGTTTCAATCTCGGATCTGCGATGCTATCAAACCCTAAGTTGAAAAGTCAACAATCATATTTTAAACAAATTACACCCCACCCCATTCACTCTCTAACATTCTAAGGGACATAGTACCCATAATTTAACAATCATTAATATTCAATTTTGTCCCTACGTCAAGATCCCAATACTAATTTTTCATTTCCAAAAGCAAATGAACAAGAATTCATTAAGCAGTGGGAATCAAAATACCTGAAAATAGTAATTGAGTGAATGAGTGGGTGATCTTCCCAACAACCTATGTGCCTGCCTTCGAACACCGACCGGAGAAAACAATATAGACAAAGTAGAATTTGAGGAGGAGAAGGTTGTGGGAGTTTAGGAAAATTTGGGAGTTTTGGGATTCAGATGAAAATGGAAGGGAAGGATATGGTAAATTAATGGGAAAAAAGGAAATAAGGGGAGGGAAATAGTTGGTAAAGAATTTGAAAAAAAAAATTGGAGGTTAATAAATAGTTTTCTTTAAATATAGTCTGTCGAGTCGGGTCAGGTCACTGGTTCTTTGGACTGACGACAACCCATTGATGGTCTGTAAATTAGTCGACGGATCATCGATTGGACCGTCAATTGCACACAGACGGACACCATCGACGGTCAGTCCATGGAACTACGGCCCATTGATGGGGTTCGTAGATCTGTGCACCAAACCATTTTCTGTAAAATTCTTGGTTTTGTTCCCTGCACATTGAACACCCATTAAGTTATTCTTTTTGTGTTTTTCTGGACACTTTTGACACATAGACCCTAAACTAATCTCTAGCCAACACACTAAAAAAATATTTCATGAAGATGAGTAAAACAAAAACGAAACAAGAGAATGTAATTATTCCTACAAAGAAAAGAAAAACATATTGTTGGCTAGAGGATACACCTGGGGTTGCCTCCCAAGAAGCGCTTGATTTAACGGTGCGGCACGATGCATGATCCTTCGTTACTCAGACTTCATCTAGGTGATATGCCTCAACCACTTCATGGACACTCTCTGCATGCCCTAGGTAAATTTTGATCCTTTACCCGTTGACAGTGAACTTTGAACCCTCCTTATTCTCCATCTCAACCGCTCCATCTGGAAACACTTAAGTAACAAGGAATGGTCCCATCCACTTGGACTTGAGTTTTCCCACAAACAAGAGTAGCCTAGAGTTGAATAGAAGCACCAAATCTCCAACCATAAATTCTCGATTATCAATCTTTTGGTCGTGGTACTTCTTCATATTCTCTTTGTAGATGGCTGAACTTTCATAAGCTTTTAGGCGAAACTCGTCAAGCTCGTTCAACCCATTAAGTCTCTGTTCCACTGCTTCTTTCCAATCCATCTTAAGTTTCTTCATTGCCCACACGCCTTTATGCTCTAACTCAACTGGCAGGTGACAAGCCTTCCAATATACAAGTTGGTATGAAGATAAACCTATGGGGGTCTTGTATGCATCTGGTAGGCCCAAAGAACATCATCAAGCCTCCTTGACCAATCCGTTAGTATTTACAATCTTCGACAGGTTTTGCTTGATCTCTCTATTGGAAACCTCAACTTACCCACTAGTCTGGGTATGGTATGGAGTGGACACATTGTGGCGAACCTCATATTTCCCAAATAACCCTTTGAACAACTTATTGCAAAAGTGAGATCCCCCATCACTAATAATGGCCCTAGGTATGCCAAATCAGGAGAAGATATTCTTTTTCAAGAATGCGGTGACACTCTTCCCTTCATTGTTAGAAAGAGCTATGGATTCCACCCATTTTAACACGTAGTTCACCGCCACAAGTATATATTTCATCCCATGAGAACTCACAAACAGGCCCATAAAATCAATGCCCCATATATCAAACAACTCAATCACTAGAATGAAATTTAAAGGGAGCTCTTGCCTCTTTGAGATTCCTCCATCTCTTTGACCCCTATCACATGACTTGGCAAACTCATGAGAATCTTGGTGAATGGTTGGACAATAGTACCCACACTGCAAAATCTTGTGGGCAGTCTAGATACCACTATTATGCCCACCCACAGGCGAGGAGTGGCATGCCTCCAATACCTTTAGCATCTCAACTTTCAGAACGTAACGACGAATAAGCCCATCAGCAGAACTCCAGTATAATTAAGGCTCATCCGAAAAGAACCTTTTCACATCATGCATGAACTTCTTCCTCTGATAGAAGGACAAGTCCAATGGGACTATATCACTAGCCAGATAATTATCAAAATTGGCGAACCATAGAATCAAGTCATGAAAAGCAGCCAATACATGCTCATCAGGGAAGGTATCATCAATTTCAGCCTTTTCATTCAACTCTCGCATAGCTTCATCCTCCAATATGTACAAGTGATCGGCAACTTGATTTTCAGTCCCTTTTCTATATTTCACCTCAAAATCAAACTCTTGCAATAGTAGCACCCATATAATCAAACTTGGTTTCGCATCTTTCTTTTCCATCAAATGCCTCAAAGCGGAGTGGTCAGTATGCGCTATGACTCTAGTGCGAAGCAAAAAGGAGCAAAGTTTTTCGAAAGAAAATACCACCACAAGGAGCTCTTGTTCAATCACGGTGTAATTCTTTTGTGCTTCATTTAGGGCCTTGCTTGCATAATAGATGGGGTGAAGGATTTTATCCCTTCTTTGTTCCAATACCACACAAAGATCAACCCGACTAGAGTCATACATCACCTCAAATGGATTACTACAATCTGGGGAAATAATTACAAACGCAGACACCAGCTTCTCCTTCAACTCTCCAAATTCCTTCATACAAGATTCATCAAAATAGAATTTACATTCCTTGTCAAGTAATTTGTATATAGGATGTGTAATTTTTTAGAAATCTTTAATAAACCTCTCGTAGAAAGTTGCATGTCCCAGAAAACTTCTCATACCTTTTATAGAGATGGGTGGAGGAAGTCTCTCTATAACCTCAACTTTTGCTCGATCAACCTCTATCCCCTTATCAGATATCTGATGGCCTAATACTATACCTTCTTTCACCATAAAGTGACATTTTTTTTCAATTTAGCACAAGATTGCAATCTTCACATCTTTTAAGAACCTCTGCCAAGTGACTCAAACACCAATCAAATGAGTCGCCAACAACTGAAAAGTCATCCATAAACACCTCAATAGTTTCCACCATATCGGAGAATATCGACATCATACATCTATGAAAAGTGGTCGTTGCAATACACTACCCAAATGACATCCTCTTGAATGTGAATGTACCATAAGGGCAAGTGAAGATTGTTTTCTTTTGATCCTTTTGGCAATAGAGTTTTGATTGTATCCCGAATAGTCATCAAGAAAAAATTACCAACCTTTTCCTGCGAGTCTATCTAACATCTGGTCCATGAAGGGCATCGGGAAATGGTTCTTCTCAGTCCATGCATTCAGTTTCCAGTCATTTATACAGACTCTCCATCTAGTCACCGACCTCATTGGAACAAGCTCGTTCCTCTTATTGGGAACTACTTTCATTTCCCCCTTTTTGGACACACACTAAACAGAGCATACCTAACTACTATCTGCAATAGGGTATATGACTCCGACATTTAATCACTTAATCATCTCCTTCTTCACAGCCTCTTGCATAGGTGGATTCAACCTTCTTTGGTGCTCAATACTTAGCTTGTGATCAGGCATGAGTTGGATGTTGTGTGAACAAATAACGGGAGAGATCCCAATAATGTCCGCAATAGTCCAACCAATGGCTCGTTTGAACCTCTTCAACATTTCTACCAACATTCTATTTTTTTCACATTCAAATCTGATGCAATGATTAGCGGCAAAGTATTATCTCTTCCCAAGAATACATACCTCACGTGAGGTTGTAGCGCCTTAAACTGTAGTTTTGGAGCCTCCTTAATAGATGGTATCGCGGGTGGAGACTCGCGATACTTTATATCTAAATCCATTTTCTTTAGTTTTGACCGATATTCACCTCGTTCAAGGGCCTCAACCAAAGACCCATACTCTTCAATACCATCACTCTCAAAATTCATGATCACTGCCGCTAGTGCCTCAACGCCGATTGGAGTTCACCACTCTGCTTCATGGACGTACAAATGTTGAAAGTTGCTTCTTCATTGTTCAACCTAAACTTCATTTGCCCTTTTTCCATATAACTCAAGGCGCGACCAGTTTCAAGAAACGGCCTCCCAGGAATAATAGGCACCTCAAAATCCACCTCACAGTCAAGAATCACAAAATCGGACGGAAATATAAACGACTCCACCTTCACGAGCACATCATGGAGTATCCCAACAGGCCTCTTCACTTTTTGATTGTCCATCATTAACCTCATTGCAATGGGCTTTGGGTCACCCAAACCCAACTTCTTATAAATGGAGAGAGGCATAAGATTTATGATTGCACCGAGATCACACAGTGCTTTAGTAAAGTGTAATAAGCCGATGGTACATGGAATAGTGAAAGCGCCCGGATCTTCTTTCTTCTACATAAGAGACCTTGTAGCAATAACACTACAATGATACATTCGTTTTTCTTCCTCAAAACTTACCGATCTCTTCTTTGTAACCATATCCTTCATAAACTTGGCATAACCGGGCATTTTCTCTAAAGCTTCTATGAAAGGGACATTGATGGAAAGTTTTTTCAACATAAAGTTTAAACAACGGTATTTACCATCCTCAGTCTTCTTCACCAATCTCTGAGGGAATGGTGGGGTGGTCTAGGAATGGGGATCACTTTTTGGGGTACCTCTGCTTCTTTCACCGCTTCTTCCACCAATTCACAACTAGTTTCCACTACCTCTTCCTCTTTTCTCATATGATCCTCTACTGCAGACGCATAGGTGGATCAATGGTTTGCTTACCTACTCAAGTAGTGACTGCCGTTCAATGTCCATTATTCTTATGATTTTGAATGGTATTGCTAGGAAGAATGTCGTGTTGCCGTGGGTTCACAGTCGTTGACAATTGGGCTATTTGTAACTCAAGATGCTTAATGATACCGCATGTGCATCCACCTTTTTCCTGATATTAGCCAAATTACCTCTCAATTCTTTGGGGTGCTCATCACTAGCATCAAACCTCCTTATCATCTTCTACAACATATTTTCAACTCACGCCATACTACCTCCACCATCCCTAGGATCAACTTCCCAATATTGAGGAGGAACATAGGGCCTACTTCAATCATTTCTGTTACCATAGTTACCCCGGTTGAAGTTTTTGTCGCGGTTGTAGTTTCCATCACGAACATACTGTCCCTCTCTGTTGTGATTCCATAGTTCCGACCTTGATTTCCTTGACCTTGACGTCAATTCTCCTGATTAGATCCTTCGGCGTTTGGTCGTAAACCTCGGGGGTCTGATTTTTTACTGCATAAGTATCCTCTTCATGATAGTAATCATCCGCTGGCAGTGGTGGTTTAGTACAGTAATTCACTGCATTTACCTTCTCTACACCTCCAGTGACATGTTTCAATATCAACCCAAGCTCAGTTCTCATGTGAGTCACCTCTTCACGAATCTCATATGTGTTGATAGTGTGTAGCTTGCACTGCAAAGGTGTTTCTCCCAGTGTATGACTTTCAAGTACTCCAAGCCTTATTGTTGCGAGAGATTTTCTCCAACTTCTCTGTGATCTCTACGTATGTGCACTCACCATAAGAACCACCCGCAATAGTATCAAGCACTGCCTTATTATTATCATCTTGTCCCCGATAGAAGAACTCTTTCAATGACTCATCATCGGTGCGATGGTTTGGGACACCTCTCACGAACGCAGTAAATCTATCCCAAGAGCTACTCACCAGGTAGTGCCACAAAGTTGTTCACTCAATCTTTGTGGTTGAGCTTTTTGGACACCGGGTAGTATTGTTCTAAGAACACATCCCTCAACTGATCCCAAGTATAGATAGAATTATAGGGCGATTAAGTGAACCATATCGCGGACTATTCTGTCTGTGATAGAGGGAATACTCTTAACCCGATGACGCTCATGTCCAAATCTGTCCTCGCTAAACAACTGTTTCACCCTGACCTTAGTTTGTCTATGTGAGCATATGAATCGTCATATGGTAGCCCTGAAAACAAATCTCTCGTGGTGAGCATCTGCATCAAACTACTAGTTAACATGAATGTGTGACCCTGCGGTGGAGGATATAGGACAAGAGTCCAATCAGAATTAGTGATATTGATGTTTCCCCTATAGAACTCTTGAGGGCGTGGTACAGGAGATGGCATCCTTAAAGCATCATCAGCTGGATTTTCCACAACCACTTGATTGTGAGCATCAACCGGTGGTGGAGGCTGACAATTAAAGCCATCACCAAGATTAGCTGGGTTTCGTTGATTATCTATTCTTCGGAGTGTCCTGTTAAGTTCATGATCAAATGGAAGTGTTGGTTCTCCTTGGCTTCGTGTACTTGGCATACACTAGAGCTAGACTTGAGAGAAACAAAAACAAAAGAAAAAAGTAAAATTAGGATAATTGTTGACTAAAATTCAGTAATGTTATTAAAGTTAATCTAAAAGCCACTTTCCCCGGCAGCGGCGTCAAAATTTGATACGCTCAAATTACACTTCCCTAGAGAAGTATAAGCGGTCGTATCAAGTAAAGAAACCAACTATTAGGTTGGGGTTGATCACACGAGGAAAATGGTTCAGACTTAACTTCAATGTACAGTTACTTCTATTTAGACAAGTCCTTTCCGAAAACTAGTAATAAAGGAGGGGGGTTGTCAAACAAAAGTCTTGTAATATTTCCAAGTAAAACAAGTAACAGGAGTAAATCTTTGGTGTTTATCAAGTTGTGAGAGAAACTAGGGTGTAACTGTTCCACATAGGTTCATAACGTCGTATCCCTAGCTATAACAATTCTTCCCTAGTGTTTTGCATGCAAAGTGATAAGTTAGGTATCTCTAAATCCTTGGTCCGACATTTAGAGAATTTCATTCCTTGGTCCGGCTACGTGTGTCTAAGTTACTAACCCTTATCGTAACTTTATATTACATCGCACCAATCGAGACTAGCCGAGTAGATAGTATCCCACTAAATCTATGTTGATAATTCTTTTCCTATTAACTACCTCCTTGATCAGGCAAGTAGCAATAAAGCGAGTTCTTACGCGTACACTCGTTAAAAGGACTTCTAAGCGAAAGAATTATCAATGCACGCAATAACCTATTTGAGAATTGTTATTAAGCTAGATTTACTTTGTTAATCAATTATGGTTCCCACAACCCTGGTTGTGGATTTAGTTATCCATGCATAGAAGAACACAATTCATAGTTGATAAACAATAAATCATGAACTTACTTTGACAAATTTGAAGAAAATCCAGAAATTCAACTTGAAACCATGACAATCGCTTGAAAACAAAATCCAAAAATTTGAATTAATGCCAAAGTTGTAAAAACAAATCTCCAAGAACAAACTAAGAAAACTAGTAATAGAATCTAACCCTAAAAACGAGATTTTACACCCTATTTAGAAAAAACATTGTCCAAAAATAAAATGAATTCAAATAAGGAAAGTTGTCCAAAAATGCGGCTTCAATCGTCGACCCCCATAGATGGTCCGTCAATGAAATGACGAATCGTCGACTGCCTCTGTAAGGCAAGACTTAGCATTTTTTTAGCCTAGCATTTTTTTAGCCTTCAACTAGGATCTTATCTGATCCAATCGACGGACCAACAGCATGGTCCGTAGATTCCTTCGGTCGTTCCATACTTAGCTTTTCTTCAACTTCAAGTACTGGAACATTCTTTGATCAGATCAACGATCTAATAGGACGGTCCGTCGATGCTTTCGTAGCCCCACACTTGTTCAATCCACACTTGGTCATTGAATTTTTTTAGATGCCTGAACTTTCAATCCACGATCACCATCTACAGTCGTCTATGGCTTTCATGGGCCACCTCTGCACTAAATCTCAACTGCCTTTTGCGTTTTGGTTTCGGACAACTTTCCTGCAAAACAAAGATAAAATATGTTAAAACTACTACAAAAAGGCTCTAAACACACACCAATATTAAGGGAAAAGCATTGAAAGTATCGTGAAACAACGGTACATCAATCATTCACACAAGAAGGATACAATTACAGCTATCAACTCAAAGGATATCATAACCTTCTTTCTATTGAAGGTTCCAAGTCATTGACCTTCTTTACTTGTTCATGGTCTTATATTTATCATTCATACACATCCATAACAAGGGTGCTTAAGCCTACGAAGTCAAGAGATCTCATATTCACATATCTTTCATGCATCAAGAAGAGGGACTTAGGTGTACATAATCAAGACACGACATTCCTCATATCACATATTCATTATCATTCAAGTACCAAGTAGGGATACTAAGTCTACCACACAAAATACCCTACTACACATATAGAAACTGATCATAGTCTATCATTGTCACATATAATCATTTAGAGGACAACATGTTTTGACCTCACACCTCCATGTACAAAATAATCATATACCATCACTTTAAGAAGAATAATAATACAATCACTCATATAAGATCACAAAAGCATTACAAGAGTACTTCACTTCATATCTTTATAGTATACAAGATTACACATACCTTCATGTAAGCCGTAACATGATACTACTACAATTTACATAATAATACTGACAAGGTCATGATCATCACATAATAAACACATAAGCACCGCCACCATAAGTGGACCATACCAATCAATAGTGATTCTATATCAATTCTACACCATATAAAATAATAAGGTCAGCTTACCACCTTTCCATCATCAAGATCACCATTCCTTATCCTTTTCAATGAATTCACTTCACAAAAGATCTTATCAATAGCCATATACACAGTTCTAAGCGACAATCAAACCATACCAATGATTCAACAATATAAAATATGAATATCATCAAATTAAGGCAACCTATATACAATTCTATAATGATCAATACATACTTCAATAGCCCAATACAATCTACACATGAATTCACTAAAATCAAGTCATGATCAATTCACCCACATTAGGGCCAAATTTAGAGATTTGAGAAGGTCAAGGGTTCATGGAGATTTTCATTTAAAAACATCAATTATACATCAATAACATCATATCTCATTGTTTGAAAATGATTCATGCAAGAACCCATGACTTAGATAGAAATTTGACTTTTTTATAAACTTTCATATCACTTTCAAATTGGACCTTAAATAATAGCAAGCCTTAGATAAAGAATTCTCATACCTTATTAGTAGAAAAACCCACGAACTTGGTGGAGAAAAACTTGGAAAATTTGTCCTCTTCCTTGGAGCTTCAAAGCTTCATCAATGGAGGTTTTGTAGAAAAGGAATGGAAAGGTTTTCTTTTAAATTGAGGGTTTTGCTTAATTGGTGACTTTTGAGGTCTAAAAAGACTCAATAACGGTCAAAATTTGATCCCCAAAATAACCAAAATATCCCTGCACTTAATGTACCTTTTAACCAATTCAAATTTGACTTGAAAACGACGTGATCAAATCAGGGAAGTCACTGCGCGTCGCAGGGTCACCTCAGATTCTTGGTTCTGGAATTTTATTTGGGACACAATGGTTTGCATTGGCCCTGTCACCGAGAAAAAATTTCCCTTTGAGTGCTGCAGGCGCGACGCGCAAACAGTGCCAAATCTTGGCTGCCTCGGCAGCTTTCTTGGCCCATGTTTGGGTCCTCCTCAAGGACCCTTTTAGTTGGTCCTTGGGGCGTCATTCTTGGACATTTTGACCCTACATATGTTCCTCTAGGTACTAGGGCATCCCCACTTATTTTGCACTCCAAACAATACCTTAAAACATCCACAACATACAAGGCACACTATAAAACATGCAAGAACATAAAGGACTAGTCGTCGAACGTCTTGGTCGTTCATTGATATTTGACTTCAAACTCAATGGGAATGACTCATAACTAATTTACAAATTAAATTAACTAATTATCATCCCTTAGAGAACTAATGAATCCCTAGTTCAACCTAGTTCATTATGAGGGTCGTTAAAGGAAATAAAAGATGACTTAGAAGTACTTGACTAAGTATAAAGAAGGGGGAGATAGGGGATAGCTTAAGGAATTCACATCTCATTGTAGAATAAGTCACTGAGCCCAAATGACCATACCTTTGCACGTAGTCCCATTTGTTGACACCCAATTTTGGCCTAACATTTTCAAAATTTGTAACTTTTAAGATTTATTAAATTAATAGTTCAAAATGGATTTTTTTTATAATTTTAAATAAGTTATCGATAACTATATTTATTTATCAAAATTTTGGATTTTTTATCAGTTAATTTTAAAATTACATTTCTACATGTCATTAATTATGTTTAATACATTATTTTATATATTTATTTTATTTGTTATATTTGATAATATTTATTTTGATATTTTTTATAGTACAGAAGTTTATTCAAATGCATAAGATTTTATAAACAAATATTTTATCAATGAACAATTTTTGGGTCTCAATGTTGAGTCCATGACCTACGACCATTGTATAACAACTTTCTATTTAGGATTTTATTAGGTCAAAAAATAGGAGGATGAATAAGATTTTAGGGGGAATTTTTCAGATTTTTAAGGATTAGAAGAATTTCTTTGAGTGTTTATATTTTTTGGCGAAAGCCCACAACCCAAAACCCCCTCCTTCTCCAACAAATAATCCGAACCCTCATTATTTCTAACACTCAACATCATCCATTCCAAAACCCCTTTTTTCTCTTCTGTACGAACAGCAAATCCGGCGGAGCTCGCATCTAGAAGCTCGAGCAACCACCGGTCACAAAACCACTTTCCAACCCACCAAACACCACCTCCCCACCACCCCATCTCCTCCGGTAATAACTTCTCCTGGAACAACCATCAAAATAGTCACCACACCACCAAAAATCCAACATTAACAACTTCTAAACCTCACCCATATTTTGACCTAAACACCGCCAGACAGCGTTCCGCCACCACAAAAAATTCATTGGAAAACGACCACAAAGACCAGCAACTAAAGCTCCGAGCTCTGGCGAAACCGGATCCACCTCCCTAATTTTCCTTCTCTTTTCTCCAACAACAACCAAGCAGCCATTTTTGGCGACCCCCAAACAATCCCACACGAACCGAACTCCTAGTGCCCTCAAATATCCAAACCATAGCTTCCAGAATACTAATGGACTAGAAACTCTAAATCATTGTCGATCTAATCTTCTCTACCTCCTATCTGGTCGAAAAATGTATAACTTCGGTGAACCATGCTACAACTCTCACAACTAGTAGCCGATGAGTTCAATGAGCAGACACCACTGCTGCACCGAAATATGTATATCTAGCAAGAAAAAGCTTCCATTGGTAATTTCTTTTCCTGTGGTATTTTGTCATGTACTTTTAGTTCTTTGATATTATTGTTGATGAATATTCTCGATGATACTGTTTGATTTGACCAATCGGGCCTTGTATTTAATATTTTGTTTTATACATATTATTATTATTGTGAACTGTTTGTTCTTGTTCTTGTTCATTGTTTTAAATGTTATTTTTATAACCATTTCTAGTAAATGTTTTGATTGGTTTTAATGAGCTACTGTTAATATTGTTTTCTTTTGTTTATCTTTTTTAAATTTATTCTTATTATCCTTATTGCTATAATATCATATTATTGTTTTCTCTTAGAACTAGTTATATATTATTTTGGCTTTAGTGATTGTTCATTATTTTGTTCAATTTTAGCTTTTAATTGAAAGTTCGTATGATAGGTTGATAGTTGTTTTATTATTTTGATATTTAGTCTATTTATGATTATTAACACTTCCATTTTTTTGTGACTTTGGGGTATATTTATGTTTTCACGGAAGAAGTGTTATGATTGGAAAAGTAATTTTGTAATTTCTTTGGTTTTTTTTAGCTATTGTTGATAGTTTATATTATTTATTTTTGTTATTATTTCTTGTTGCCCACTTGATTATTTTGCTACTGTTTGTGCTTCACTAATTTAACCAGAATTTATTAATGTTTTGCTCGATATTATGTTTTTAAATTTGGTTTATTTTGTTTTGGTTGTATTGCTTAAGAGATTTACATATATAAAATGAAAAAATTGGCCAATGAAAAAAAAATTCAATCGATTTTGGAGGCCTCTACATTGTAAAAGACGAAAATTTAGTTAAGTTTATTTTATTTACTTGTTAAAATGACCGATGAAGAAATTACCGTCGATTTTTAAGGTCTCCTATGTTAATAAGATGGGATTTTATTTTTAAGTTATTATTTTATTCATTTATATTTATTCATATTAATTTATCTCTAACACTTTTACTAAATGTGTTTACAGGACTCCGGCACCACTTCTCGTTGAAGCTATTCCAATAGAATTCAAATTATACTTTTTATTTATTATTGTGTATATTGTTCATGTTAGGAAAACCTTAGGCCGATTCTTACATTATTATGTTATCATATTATCTGTATATATTGCATGTGTTATTATATTTGTATATATTATTTTTATTTCTTCCTCAATTTTGAAAAAAAAGTAAATTCAGTTGGGACCCACAATTGTGAATTTCAAAGGGTGCCTAAAACCTTCCCTTTGAAATCACTTGAACCCCTTACATATAATCTAATGGTTTCGTAGATCACTTAAATGATTTCCTAGCTTTTCCAAAAATAAAGTGGCGACTCCTTTAAAATTCGTTCATTTTTAGAACTCTTTTAAAGTTGAACTGATTGATTTATTTTTCGAGTCACTACGACTTTCACCCTATTTGAATAGAATAGGGATGTAAAGTTCATTACAAGCCTTAGAAGATCTTTTAGATCTTGAGTGAACCAAATCGAAGGTCAAATAGAAAATAAAGGCAAACCTATAGGTAAAAACATGCATTGTGTTCCTCATTGTGAGCGTGAGCATTGCATTAGACTCTTGATCCTAAGGTTATTAATCTACGTGTGTGAAAATGGAACCATTCTTTGTGTTAGGGCATGTAAATACTTTTGTTGAACTTGAACTTGTATTAATAGCAAGTATTGCGAGCTCGAGAATCTTTGGTAATGGTGTGTCACAACTTGAATATTTGAGTATCCAATTGAGCTATGATGAGAAACTTGAGTCTTGTTGTGTACAATCATGATTGAATCATATGTAGCACTATTTGACACATCCTGTTTGAACTGCTAAATTTAAGTTTTACTTGAAATTAAACAAAAGTGTAAGTTAAGGTGTTGATGAGTCCTCAAATTTGATTCATTTGGGGCCTTGTTTTAATGCAAATAGTGTCCTCGATTGTGTATTTTATCTCAATATTTGATAAAAACTTCTAAGTTTTAGGAATTTGAGAATTTGGTAGGAGCATGGACACTAAGGTGCAAAAAAAAAGCAAAACGGAAGAAAATAGTTAAAGATGCAGAGTGCATTGCAAAGCACACTTGGAGATACGTTGTATAGCGAAGTTCCGCATTTTGTTACAGCAAGTGATCCTTGAAGGAAGTGGATCAAAAGGGGATGAAAAGGAGCAGTCGGCACTTTGCCAAATAGTTTCGTGAAGCAGAGTTATTCAGCTCAATGTTACAGCATGCATGGATTATAAAGGCAAAGCACAAACAACGATGGACCAGAAGAAGGGTGTATCGATGAATCACTCGGTGATTCATGCCAAAGACCCTGAATAGATCCACCTACACTAAATTTGAAAGCCATAAATACTAGTATTAGAATAGGAATTTAGAGAGCGAACATTAATATATTTTTCTAGTTTTAGAACTTATGTTTTTAGCATTTTTCTCTCAAGTTTGGAGAGGGTTTTTGTGGAAACTTGATGAAAGAAGTTTTTCTTTCAATCTTGGAAGTGGGTCTTCTCCATTTACCTTCCTTTGGTACTTTTAAGGTATAATCTCTTATACACACTTGATTACTTTATCATTTTAAGTATATTTGATTATTACTTGATGTGTGTCCAGGGGTGTAATTTAGCAAATATGTGTTGATATTATTGTTGGGTCTTGCTTGTTGATAAGATTAAATGCATCTTAATGGTGACTTAACCTAGTGGTTGTGGTTAAATATAATGGGTTTGTAGTTTCAAATACAATATCACACATGTGTTTTTAGCTTGCCCGAGAGGGGGGTCACGAAATCAAGACGACTAGATGGATGACCTAAGGAGTGTGTTGACATGAGGTTCAGCTCGAGAGTGTAAGCCCTAGTCCCAAATCCAAGCGTCCTCTATCGAATGGTAAGGGTGTGTGTAAGGCATAGGCTGGTTAGTTTAGACGAGTGGGTGTCCGAGTACAACCCATTTGATATAGGAGTTGCCTAAGAGGGAATTTACATTCACCTAAAGCTTAGCCTATTCACCATAGTCTTTCAAATTTTCCTATCAAAAGCAAGTACCCATTAGTTTGTGTCAACATATATTGTGGTCACACCCCCAAGAACTCTCTCCATTACTTGTTTTCTTCTTTGTTTTTCCTAATTTTACTACTTTGTGACAAAATCCTCCTTCATGATACTTGACACTTTTGTGTTACAAATTGAATTTAATTTTGTTTAAATCTAAAATATCTTAAACTACCACTATTTAGAATGAAGTTCTGTGTAGCTACAACTTTCATGCCACTCCCTTGGGCCACGACACCGTCCCTTGGTTGGGTTATTTTACTAGCTTGGGTCCTTAGACACTCAAATTGTATGTTAGTGTCGTTGATCATGAAATATAATATACACATTATTGAAGCATCAATGTGCCAAGTCATGGTTCACAACAAAATTCTTTAAATTACTCATTTCACCAAGTAACTCTAAAATCCATTCACAATTAGGAAAGTGAAGTGATCTTTCCAAAGGTTGACACATACTTTTCAAAGCTTGATTCAAGAAATGAACAACATAAGGAGTCCAAAATATATGAGGATATTTTTGCACAACAATAGTACCGGCAAGTTTCAAACTACTTGCATTATTTGTAATAACATGAACAATATTGTTTGAACCTACATTTTCTATTCCTTCAATAAACAAGTTAGCAATATATTCACCATATCTTACGATTCCACTAGAATTGATATAATTTAAAAAAATTGAACATCCACCCTATGATGCCATTATAGTGATCAAAGGTCATTTTTTAGTATCGGGCCATCCATTCAAACAAATCGAGAAACCTTTGTTTTTCCATGTAACTTTAAATGGTTTCAACTTTCTATCAATGTGTGTCTTTTCTTGAACTAAATGAGTTGTCCTCAATCTATTATATTATGGGGGAATATAACTGGAAATTTAAATTTAGGCTAGAAACTTAAAATATTTTTTTAAAATAAGGTGAACTTGCAAAGTTGAACGATAAACCAGATGTGTAGAACATTTAACAGCTAATTTGTCAGTCATATTTCTATCATAGATTTCGAATGATTTCCTTATAGTTCCACTACTCAAACTCCTTTTTTGTTGGAGTAAATCAGTCCCCTCCCAAAATGATGTATAATCAGGTTTTTTTTCTTGCATCAACTTGAACAATTGTTCTTGTTCTTTCGACTTGTTCATGCTCATCTTCAAAGTCTCAAATATATCAATATTACTTTCTTTTCATATTTGAACTCCATGAACCGATAATCTTAGAAGGTGTGCTTTAACTCTATTAATGACCCCGCCAACTATTTTATTGCAATAGTTACAAGACTATGTTCTATTTCCACCACCATTTGGAGCAATAAAAATAAATTTCACTTTATTTCATAGAGTTTTATCATCAAAATCTACTCCTACACTTTTTGTAGGTTTCATAAATTATTTTCCTTATTGACTACTTGATACGATCTTGTTAAACAAAGAAAGATGGAAAAAGTTTTAGCTTATAGTGAACTTGAACGAAAAAAAAAAAGAAACCTTGGTATTTTTTATTTTAGTAGGAAAAAGTAGGTGAGAAAGAAAATTCTTTTGGACTATCCGATGATTGATGTGATGTCATCTTTCTAACGATACTTAAAGATTTTTTGAGCTTTCTTTTTTTCAAGAGAGGTGTTGTCTTGTGTACATGGATTTTTACTATTTGGATTTGAATTTCTTTTTATTGTTCTAATAGAAATAAAATTATTATATCTAATTTAAATTTATGTGATATCATTTGGATTAGAATATTTTTATGTAAGAATTAAGTGATCTGGCGAGACAGAATCCTTGATATGATATTAATTGTGTGTGAAACTAAATATATATCATACTTATATTAATATTCTTATTGTTCAAAGATTGTATTGAAACTAAATATATATCATACTTATATTTCTAATATTCTTATTGTTCAAAGATTGTATTGATAGAATGAATCAAAAGATATGTTACTCGGGTCCTTAAAGCTCTTGTATAGATAGGAAGAATTAAGTGATCTAGTGAAACATGATCCTTGGTCTGGATATGATATTGTATGTGAGAATATATATATA